>NW_028297182.1:2818711-2859358 GCF_055798465.1 Pogonomyrmex barbatus | reverse complement strand
AAAACAAATCCGGTATAACATAACTCGTGAAGAATTGTGTAATATAAAATAAAAAGGTTGTGTGTGTATAGTGTGAGACTGACAAATTACGTAATGATATGATGAGATATTGAGTATTTTTATACTATTTTTATACTATTTTATAACATTACGCGAAAAATATTCTCTCTTTAGAGAATATTCTTCGCGTAATATTAGAAGTACGTAAGGAATTTCAATTGGAAAGTATTGGAAATAGATATAAAGAATAATAATTGTGTTATCGCACGGACATCTACGCTTGTCAGATCGTATCGGCCTTGATTTGATTTGTTATAGCTCTCTTAAGTACCGTTGCATAATGCTTTTTGCATTATGACAATCCATTCCGTGCTGCCAAGTATATGTGAATTATGATTTTTATTAAACGTACCGTTGTTAATTTATTAATTTATTAGCTATTATTAGCAGGCAACTCTAATTAGCTCGGATGATTTAATACAGATGATCGAATGATAAAGTATAAATATGATACCTTCACCGTCGAGGCATTCGTTGCATTCTCGCATTTCTCCTAGGAAAACAAAAGTAGAAATCGAATATTTTCATCTTTGTCTATCTTATCGATCTCCACATGGCCGACAAATCTAATTTAATGAGCAGATATATGGATTTAATAAACGAAGGTAAAAAAAGTGTCGATACCGATAACCGTGTAAACTTTTGTTTCCAGCTCAGACAAATAGAATGAAGCAGGTATCTCGCGGCGCGTGCGATTTTTTTTTTTTTTTTTTTCTAACATTTCTACGGCTTTATAGAAGTCGACGTCCTTGCGTCGCAGCCGTTCCCTTTCTCACTCGCGTCTTATCGCTCGGATAATCGATGCTCGGATAAACGAGTGCGAGTGCGATGCCTACCGGTGATGGCAAGAGCGAGCATTAAGTCAATTATCATACCATCCGAAATTCCGAAAAAACTTAAGTAATGACAGCGCAATCTCGCGCAGCAATTGATTTTTCCGTAACGTGCGATTAACGTAAGTAGAGGGTACGAGGGTACGACGGGCGGGGGTGATGCCGCCGAATACCTCGCGCGAGGATTGACGTGTGGTGTAGATTTATCTACAGGGCATCGGCGTGGCTTCGGGTATCTCAGGTATCTCTCTCTGGGATGATTTATGGAATAAATCGGTGCGCGCGCGCGATAAGTGCATACAATTATCGCCGCGATCGAATTGTTTTGTCTCACGAAATCGCCGGGCGGATTCACCGTTCGGCATATCGCTGGGAAGGTCTCGCCGGGTTGATCGACGGATTGACGTGGGAAAATGACTCCCGGACGGGTGAATGAGACGGGTGGGTGCAAAATCGATCGCAAAATCGATCGGGGGCGATCGCGATCGGAATCGATCGCGACCATCGAGAGAAAAGAGAGCGATCGGCGCCGCGAGAAGGCAGCAAACGAGCGTGACTTACCGCTCCATTGTTCTTTGTCATCATCGGACGCGGAAAAATCGTCGGAAATTAGAATAGTTACATTATGGCTACATTCGACTCGGGCTACAACGACTCGTGCATTGTACGCTCATTGTGAATTCAAATGGATACAATCGAGCTAATAGCCCGCGCGTTCTACTACACTATGTTTTTACAGATACGTCTTTTAACATTATGCGAAAGTCGGCCTCTTGAAGCAATAGCGAGCCGATTGATTTGTTACGACTATAATCTATGATACGTCACGTACACGCAAGAACACAACAATGCAATAACATGGAAAAAAATAATAGGAAATATCATATGGAGTATCACGAAGGGTCTTTTGAAACCGGTCAGATAATTCGTCAGATAATTCAGATAGATTCTGACGAGTTTGAGATGAATAATTTTCAATAATTAATATTTATAAACATTTATAATTAAGTTAGATTTTGTTAAAATATCAAGTCTCTATTGTTATTTATTTTACTTTTTTACGCTTAATTTGAATTTAAATATGTTTTAATGCATAGTATTAATCAAGTCCGCAACCTCATTTAAATTTTAATTAAGATAATTTTAATATTTATTATATGAAAAAATCATACATTATCGGTATGGAATACTTTACGTATCCTTCTTACGCGTATAAAATATAACTTGCCTGCTTCGAAGCAGTACATCGACTTGTTTGGCCGAGTGCATCCTTCGTCTGGAATGTCCAACTTTAGTGGTAATAGGTCCTTCAGACCATATTCTGAAAAGACTGGATTCATTCGCAATAATCCACCATAGCCCGTTCGGAGTTTTCTAAAAGTAAAATGAAGATATAATGGAACTTTCAAAACCACCATGTACAAGTGTTTGGAAAGAATAATATTAAAATGAATAGCCCGTTTCTCTCTCAATGTTGTCTTAACATTTTTTATATCATGACTTTTAAATTAAAAGTTTCATGGAATATTTTCAGAATTATTTTGAATATCAGGAAAAGTATTTTTTAAAAAGGCTAGATAAAGAAATATATATATATTATTTTTTTACAAATAATAAAAAATATATGTAGCAATCTATGATGTCACGAGGGAAGATCGCGAGCATTGGGCAACCGCGAGATTCGTAAATCGCATGCACATGGTAGAAAGTGCGAAGAACACGAGGGCACGTGCCTGCACGTGTGCTTGCAGTGGAAAATGCAGAACAACGTAATACTGATTTATTGTCGTCGGTGACGTAACAGAAGTACACGTTTCTGTACCATTTTTGAGGCGGAACGAAATTCGCTTCGCGCCAAATGCACGTGCAGGGAACCATAAAAGGCGAAATCCGTTACCTACTCACCCCTAGAGAATAACCAGTCGATGCATTTCTCTATGTCACTGTATTACTTTATACGTCATGATAAAATGTTAAGATATAAGTTAAGAGATTTATTACACTTTCTCCTTGAAAAATTTTTAAACGTAAAATTGGCTTTAAATTCCTTCAATTAGATATCGATTACGTTGCGTTAAGTCGTTACATAAATGTTTGAGAATAATTATTTTGAAATAGTAAATGTGATAATTGATAATCAAACGAAGAATTTCTCCCTCGAGGGAGGAAGAGAGTAGGGGGATGTAATCGATCTTCAGATTTGATTATCGATTTAAGAATATAGCTTTTTGAGCTGCTGTTATTAGAAGTCTATTAATAGTAACGGCATGTAATTTACGATATTGAGCGATTGTTCCGAATTTATAAATATAAATTTAATTAAGAAAAATAAAAAAATTGTAAGTGATCCTGTTTGCTGATCGATGTCATCTTATTGTCTCACTGTTTTTAAACTTATCTCAGCTTATTACATTAATCATTTAATTACTAAATAATTTTTTTGGACCTTCAAAATTATTATGTTCAAATTGATTGTTAGATCAAATATTTTTGCAGTATTAATCTATATATTTAAGTGTTCTTACAAAATAATTTTGATGGGCCAACAAAATTATTTTCAGATCTGTATCTGGTCAAATTTTTAGATTTGCCAGCAAAAGTGTTCTTTCCGTGTATTATTATCTGAGTCGAAAATCGTTGTAGTTTACCTGGCGAAAGCTTCCGTGATGCCGTAAACCGTGTTACCGTCCAGCACGCCGGTAAGAAGATTGAAAGGCACGCGGGAACCGAGGCGGCAACCAGGTCGGACGGCAGGAAAAGCACGAACGAAGTCCATGCATTGCACGTTGAATAACCTGTAGAAATAGTCATCCTCCGGTATGAGGATCTCGTTGCAGTAGGGATTCTTCAGGTGTGGCGGCCGGCCGCAGCATTCTTCCGGATCGTTTCGGTTCAGGGGATCTGCAAACACGATGATGGCAGAAGAGATAGGTATAACGACAGCAAGGAAAGCGATGGTGTCCCGTAGTCCCATGGTCAGCGCGCGCGGCGGACGTGCCGGGGTATATCGGCATTCGCGATTGAATGGAACATTATCGCGAGCCGTTTTTCCCGATTGCTGTCGCAATCTTAGGTCGCGTGTGGACGAGATGGAGACTCGACGTCGATTAATTGTTCTCTCCGCATGGCCGCGCGCGTGGGATCGCTCATGGGACACACGGTCCAGGAGGTTGTATGGTTCTAAATTATATTCTCCCTTTCGAGAATTCGATCCGATAATTGGCGTAAAGCGTGGCGTTATTTTAAAATATTGGCGTAATTACAAGTCCGCCGATGAGCTCGCCAATTCTGGTGACACACACACACACACACACACACACACACACACACACACACACACACACACACACACACACACACACACACTTGCGCCGAGCGATCCCGAGCCGAAGAGCGTCCGTTCGGAAACGTCACGGACGTACACGTGATCGGTTTATCCGGGTAATGATCGTTCGCTTTCTCTCATAGTTACCCTCCTTTCGGCATATATATACGGCAAACGTTCGACGTGGAAGGGCCTATACGTGCCAACGAGCGACCTACGATGCGCGGCACATGTATCAAATATCTCGATACAGTTGCTCCTTGGTGCAACTTGAGCAATCAGTCTGCCGACGCTCGAGAGAGGCTCGCTTTCTAATTTCTATTCTAGTTACATGATTGCAACGGGCTTTGATCATCATGGCATACGAGCCGACAGAAAAATCAGTCGTGGTTTTTTTGCTGTTGCTTTCTCTAAAATTTGTTATATATCACGGTCGACTATTATTAGATTCGTACGTTGTAGCGAGCATCATTTCTCTAAGTACCATTTCTCTCTATTTGCTATTAACTTAAACGAGATGTTTCCTGTTGGAAAAGGAGAAAATTTTACCGAATGGCGAATTAATAATTAAAATCTTTCATAAACATTTTATCTATTTTCTCAAAGAACGTATTTGTAAAGATGCTTACCTTTATATGAGATAAAACAATAGATTTTTTTAAAATTTAGTTTCATGATTAACACATGAATCGTATAAAATAGGATAAAATCATTAATTTAATTTCTTTTTAAATTTAATTAAAAATTAAAAATTGTAAATTTATTTATTTATTTAATTATATGAACATATTTTAGTCGAAGAAATTATTAATTTTCGGAAATTTTTATTATTAACCAAGATGAAGAGATCGTTATCTTGCGTTAAAATCACTAGTAGTCACGGAGGAAGAAATCGGACGGATGAAAATTGTGCCGTATTGAAAATTACGTTCTAGAATAATGTACCTAGAGGCGTGGCAGTCAAAGTGTAATCGTGGTCCATGAATTGTCCCCACGCGATCACCATAACTGTGCCGGCGTGATCGTGGTAACCTTCGTCTGGGTGCATGGTGCGCGATACGACCCGAGACAATGGCAGATCATGACCCGTTACGGATATCCTTGGCGCCGTCAAGCCGTCCGCGAACTGAGGGCTCATCAATCTGCAAGATGTAAAGAAGACGTATTCGCGGCGTCGCGTCGTATTGCGTCGTATCGCGTCGCATCGAGACAAATAAACTCTCCTGCGAGAGGCAGAGGGGGATTATCGCGATTACCTCGTGAAGGGTGACAAAGTGGCTCCCCAGGTTGGATTCTGCAAATTCGTGCAGAGGCCATCGTACCGCCGGTACTTGCCCGGTCTGCATTCCACGTTGCTGAGGAAGGCCGGGCAGACCTCGCGGATCAGCGTCTTCGAGGTGTCGATCAACGGTAGACTCCTTTCGACCTCCTCGTAGGTCAGCCCGTACCTAACCGGAATGGAATGATTAGAAAGTAAAATCGAGAAAGAAGAAACGCGAAATCGGATCCCACAGGGGGGGGGGAGGGGGGGGAGGGGAAAGTCGGGAGAAAGAGATTGCGTAGGCTCGAACGTTGCCAGGGAGAGACTTACGTTTGCGCGAGATTCGTGGAGATGTCGAGAAGCAGCTCGCCGACCGTCGCCAGGTCCTCCGGTCGCCACATCTCCGACTTTGGCCTCGCGACGTCTACGGGTGATTACGTTATGTGTGTGGAAGCGAAGAGCGGGAGAGAACGCGCGGAACGAAACGAGATAAAACATACAGCATGAGAGATGTACGCATCGCCGTACGTTGCGAACGACGTTACGTATATTAAGCGTGCGACATCCCGGACATCGTATTGATCACTGCCGACTGATAAATTACTCGAACGTCGGGCAATTAATTCTCGTAATGAAATTTAATATACTCACTAATGCGCTTCCTCGCCTCGACGTAGGCATGATTTACGGCGTCGTACGTGATGCAGGTTTGGGTTCCTCCCGCGGCGGGGCTGCGAGCAGCGAAAGAAACAAGGATGAAAGTTAACGCGTGCACGACCGACGTATGCGGATATATTATTTACAGCTCCCCTACCTCTTTCCGCATCCCTACCTTAGGGTTAATTGCCTAACGTACCGCAGCCTACTTACGGTGAGAAGCCGACTCGAGAGAGCCTTGCGCGCGAATTCGCTCGTGCAAATCACGTCCGCACACGGAGCATCTGGTATGCGCGATATATTTCGTATCAAGGTAACCCAAAATTTTATCTCAGATGCTCTCCTCTGAATGCGGAGTGAATTTGACTTTCATATCCTGTTTCCGCCGTGAGATATACTGGCATTGGCGTGCCGCCCGTGGCTGCGTCGACGAAGGTTAGCCAATTCAATTCTACGCGTTTCTCTACGTTGACATTGCACTTTTATCCACAGCTTCCGCCTTCTTCTATTTTTATCCTCATTGCGACTGTGTCGATCGCCCATAAATACATTTAAATTAACATTTTCCTATTTTTTAATCCATCTTTTTATCCGCTTCTCGCTCTTTTGGAAAATTAATATAAATTTTATCTTGGAATTTTTATATCATCTCGGGAAATACAAATTGTAAAATTTAATTTGCATCAAAAGGTAGCATTTTAGTATTTTAACTTTATATTATTTTTTTTATTCTCTCTCTCTCTCTCTCTCTCTCTCTCTCTCTCTCTCTCTCTCTCTTTTACGCACACATTATAAACTAGTAATATTTATTATTACTTTAAAATTGACACATTAGTTAAACTCCACATTCATCAAATACGATACTTAACAGGATTTTAATTCATTTAATTTTCAGATCCCGACTCTCGTAAAAATCACTGACTTCGAGTTTAAGAGCTTCTTTAGCTTCTTAAGCAACTAATCGTTATATACTTGCGAGCCGCAAAATCGAGAAGATGTGAGGGAAGATACGTAGCTCCTCGCGTCTAATTGGCGGCGCGGTTGAGTGTTTCCGTTGTGCCGCAACCGATAGTAATAATAACGAAAGCACTTTGTAATGGTGTCGTGCATCGACGCACTTACCATAACTGGTCCGAGCGGCGGCTACAGTCCCATTCCCCGTGATAAATGTGGGTTGCGCCAGCCGGGGAACTCTTTTTTTTCCGATACGTATAAATTACAATTACTTCAGCTTACGGAATTCGTACTTTAATAATCACGCCGCGTTTAATAATCACGCGTTGTCACGGCCGCGCGGCACGCGAATCCACGAATCACGTACTCAGCCGCGTCCCGGTTCAGCTTTCGTATTATCGTATATTGTTTTTCGCGTGCCGCGAATTCTGTCTCGACTAATATATCGAAGGCATATCATTTCAGTTCGCATCCGTTTTCCATTCTGTCATGTCGTGAGCGATCCCTGTCGCTAGCGTTATCGATAATCAACAATTTTGCAGTCAACAGCACGCGCAATTTCGAACCTCTAAATTGGTATCGTTTCGCGATGCAATTGCGAACTCGACGTCTCGTTATATGTCGTGTCCCCGGGCACCCGTTTGACATTCCACAGGTGTTGCCTCCATCTCAAAGTAGGTGCGTGACATCGCTAATCGGCGACGGCGTTACGACGTCACGCCGGCTACCTAAACGGTCGATGCAGATCACGCGACTTGCCTGACTATATTTACTCCTGATTACTAGATGAAAACTATGTGCCTGGCTCAAACTCGCTTTAGACGACTTATAGAATCCCATAAGAACTCCAATTTTAATTTTATTTGTAATTTTGTATGACGTAAAGTGCGAAAAATATTCAAAAAATAAAAAAGTACGTATAAAATACATGTCATAAAAATTATAAATAAAATTCTATAACTTAAACCTAGCGCAAATTGTAGATTGTCTAAAATGGACGTCATGTGATTGTTACACGTTATATACTAAGATTTTTATCGAATTTTTATGGCAGTATTAATACTGGATTATGTTTATTTTTATTAGAATCGTACAGCAAATTATTTAAAAAATTTTAATTATTTTTAAAATTACAATTAATTCAAATCAAAATTGTAAATTAATTATATTTTGCTTTTTTTATAAGAGAAAAAAAACCAGAGGGAAATAATTGAAGCATTAGTTATTAATCTCAGTTTTTCTATTAACAATAAGAAAAAAAACAGTTTTACGACAAGCTTAAAAATATACAATTTGTTAATTTTTAAATAATTCGCATTTGCGTATAACACAACACAAAGGTTTATACGCTTTATTACTATAATTTATTATAAACAATTAGCTATTTGCCACAAAAAAAGGACAATTTTATTAATTTACCAAAGAATTTAGAAATTCTTTTCTCTTCAAAAACGTTCTTTTACAAAAAAATATCGTCCAATGGTATTAGTATGACAAACAATAAAGTTTTTAAGGACGCAATTATGATGAAGATTAAACTATTAGTAACGCGACACGTCGCTGCATTGTCGGCAAAGCAATCGCAGTTACCGATGATTCGTGCGGAATTAAGAACGACGATAATATACTCGGCGTGTAATTCCAATTAGTTCTCCTCCTAGCGAATCCAGTTTCGACTACCACGATCTTCGGCGATGCGGGCATTTAAAGCGATTTTATCGTATCGCGACTGCCTTGTGTTTCATTAGCGGCGCGCCTCGCGAAAGGCTCAATTAACGGCGGCAGGATTTCGCGCGCATACGAATCTAATTGCATTTTGTACCGTCGTTCGCGAGCCGGCGTGTTTTTTAAAGAGGTCGAGTTTTTGTGACTGTTGCAAAAATCGCAATCAATTATGATTAATTGCGCGATCAGCGGTGCGCGCGTTCGCGGTACGCTGTAACGAGAATATGCGCGAGTTAACTCTCGTTTCGCCGCCGTCTCGGGCATGCCATCTCCGTTCGAAAAAAAAAAAAAAAAATTTTCCTCCTTCCCGAATTTCTACTCTGTAAATAATTCGCAGGTGTGCGCGCGTAAACACGCGTGAGCGACGTTTCTTTGACGTCCCGGCCGCCCGGCTGGGCTCGATTTTTAAGCACACTTTACCGGGGCACTCGTACGATAAACGCCGTCGTCTCGTCGGTCGTTCGACGCGAGGAAACGGCAGTTAATCACGGGTTTCAGCGCGATTACGCGTTCGAACGCGAGGATTATTACCGTACGGTTTTCTTACACGAGGCGATGAATGGAACAACACGCGGTTTGCCGCGACACGTAACGGTCACTCCCGCGTTTCGTTGCATGACGCGTTTACGGCTCAATACCATAAATGCCGATCTGGCAATGGCCGCTTTTAAAAGCTGGGACGGGATAGGACTGAATTTTACGATCGACGTTGTGCAAAAGCGGCGCGATCTGTATAGAGTCATCAAGCGTGAGCGGCGACGACCCGCGTCGAACGCAGCCGCGATAGAATGTACGTATGAGATCGCATAACATAAGATCCCGTAAGGTCGCATCGGAGTCCTGCGCATTTAGTCCTGGGTCGGGAATGCAGGATGATAGTGAAAGTCCTAAGGCGGCCAAAGTTCCCGCTTTCTCTAATCCTCGAGAATGCCGGGTGAGGATTTACCTCGTTACGTAAGCGCGCTGCACTTCCTTTGCGGTTGGCGAACGCGATTCATAATGGAAAATCGATAATCATAATCGATAATCGTGTATTTCCTAGTCAATTTCCTACAATGTGTCCTCGAGTGAGCCATCCTCGAGCCACCATAAAATGTAATTCTCATACATAAAATGTAACTCTCATCTGGCCCCTATGGCGACTTTCGTAATCGGCCGAAGAGGTAACATTTCGCTTAAGCGGCTGATCGATGACTATCAATAACCGCGGATTATCTTGGATAATAATTAAAAAGATTCAGAAGTGGTGGACATTTGTATGTACAGTGCTGATCTTCAATCGCGTTTCGTGTTAACAAGAAATATTGGGCGAATATTTAGAAAGCGCTACGCTTCATAGACTTTTAAAGGATTACTGTCAGTTTTGCATGACGGCGATTGAAATTGATTATTAACTTTCAAGTGACCGGACAAAAGTAACGTTTTTCATACAATAACGTCGAAATAACATGTCGTAAGTGATGAATTATATGAAAGTGATTTTATATACGCGAACACGATTCTTATATCCGCGATGTCTGTGCAATATGTTTAAAGTTAAAGGGAAATGTCAAAGAAATTTAGCACAATAGATATTTGTAATAATTAGGAATTTACGCCTGTCTTTCATTCTCGAGGCATATCGCTAGATAGTAATTTTTCAATTTAATTGCGTAAAATATGACAATAATTGCGGATCTATTACGGGCACGATTAATCGGTTTGTGATTTCAAAACAATTTATTATTTTACATTTATGCCCCGCTCTAACAAAAAAAAAAAAAAAAATCAATTCCAAGTTACATTCCCAACTCTCTAAGTTGATTGAAACGAAATTAATTAAGAAAATCTCTTTGAATTAAGTCTTTGTGAGAAAAGCGAAATCGGTATGTTTTTTTTTTTTTTTTATCAGTATGTTTCGATGTGTCTCTGTGAATGGCGCAAAACTCAACTTTAACCCTGTTTTGGGATGTGAAAATTCACACAGGCGGATGATTTTACTCCGCGAAAGTTTATCATCGGAGTCACTTCGGAGGAACAACTTCAGTTCCTGCCTTCTGTGTTTGGCTTTCGCTAAATTAAGATCGCTATCGTCACGCGGACTCATATTTCGGTCTTAATGCGAGCACTTACAACGATCCGCGAAGTAAATTATAGGTGTAGTCGTAAAGGCTGGTTCTTCCACGGGTGTCCAGGATCAAGGCGCACTCCTCTCCGTTTGCATAAGCGTCGACAGGCTGATACTGCAGCCCGTTACTGTGTGCCGTTGCCAGCAGCAGCAGCAGCCCGATTATCGCGGATCGCGTCCGCGTTATCGCGAATCTGCAACATTCCGACACATGCGATTATCCTTCCCGTGGCAAAGGGTATATACTCAGAACAAGAGGCTGCCGGTCTTAACGGTGCCTTAAATCACCTGGTTTGCGCGAATTTTTACAGTTCTGGTTAATCGGAGATCTACCCCCCTCCCCCCCCCCCCCCCCGAGCGGAAAGGCGACAGCGGGATTACAGCGAAGCAGCAAATCAAATATTTAATTGATATTTAATCCTTTTTTTTTTTAATTCACGATATTCTGTCGTGAAAGTTATTATAAATGACAAAGATTACGAGCGATTAATTGGCAAAATTATATTTTTGAACTTTACTGCTTCGGATGTCTTGATATTAGTAGCTAATATCAATGCAAGAGCGAGTAATTAGGGGCATTCGTCTTGATATCCATTGGAATGTGCACGTGCATTATTGAATGCCAGATTAAGGATAAACTATTTGGGTTCGATCGCACTCGGGTTGGCTTGTAAACCTGAATGGTAATTTTGATAAAATATGATTATAAAATATTTAATACAATTGAATTATAACTATATATAACTATATAATATATAATGACCTATTGAAAAAATGTTTTTTCAATTTTATATTTTATGAAAATAAATATATCTTAAAATTCTTAAAATAAGATTACGTTTTTGTTTTACATGTTCATATTTTAATTTGAATTTAAATATCATCATATGTGACAGAATAAGTAAGGAAAATAAAATAATAAAATAAGGGTTTTTTTAATGAATTGTTTGGAAATAGTAGAAGTAGACGCAAAGGGAAGATTTTTACAATCTGAAAAATCCAATAAAAAATTATAAATAATAACGACGCAAATTATTCTTTTTCTCGACAGAATTATTTTATTATATCGAGGCCGTGTGAAATATAATTATATGTGATAGTTAGAACAAATTCTTCTTTTCTTGAAGAAATAGTGAATAGCTTGATAATATCTGCCGCACCGTGCGTTCTCACTTTAACATGCCGCATTTGGTGTATTTGTGAAGCGGAGCGGAGAAACCGAGATACAAAAGTCGAAGTTCTTCCGTAATCGCCATCCCATTCTTTTAGCACAAGAGATGTCGCGAACGCGAATGCCTCCGGCCCGTCCATGGAAAGTTGCTCTTTCATTTTGTATTCTCACGCTTTGCTATACACGTTTGCATATGTAAACGTGCAATTGACACGCATACAAAAATGTGAGGCAGCAGATGCACATAAATGCATTTTGTGTATGTACATATCGTATTTTTATTGCGGGTCACGTTTTATCGATTTTTAATTTTTAAAAGGAAAAGATCTTTTTCCTCTGTAATTTTGTCATTTAATGAATTTCTACAATATTCTATAACATCCAAATTTAAACTTTAAATATACTCGCGCTTATTTACACGCTTTTTTGTTTACATTTAATACTGCACAATAAAAGATAATATATTTGGAAAAATTAGAAATCTGATAAACACATTTTAGTAAAAATATTTTTTTGACAATATGTTACTTTTGTCATTGTTATTAATATAATCATATTTTTGAGCTTTATATTTCGAAAGTCTTGACTGTATATATAACAACAATATACATAATATCTATGACGTATTCTCGAGAATTATACTTTAGAATTTTTTTAATAAAAAAAAATTATATTATAAAAGGACAAAATATGTAGAATAAGACGATACACAATCGCAGCTGCGATTTAAAAATTTAAGCATATCACCTTGAACTCTTTAAGTAAGACATACTCTAAGATTAATTATTGCCGTACTTCCATTCTTCATTCACCAACGCTTATCATGAAATTACATTAATTTGCGGACCAAATTGGCACGTTGGAAATGGCTGACAGTTATTTCGCGCTAGTCTTATAGTTTGCCGACGATGAAAGTGCCTCTCGTCCCATATAATGATTAGATAAGACTTGATCGACACTCGGTGCTATCTGCATTCTCTTATGTTTTTCTCTCTATCTGTTTTCTCTTATGTTTTTTCTCATCTCGCATGCGGCTCACAAAGCGCAATGCAACCCGATAAACCGGTCCTCGCGTATTCGGTAATCTTACAATTAGACCGACGTAACGGTTTAATCGGTCGTCTTTAATGGAAATTACTTGCATTCTCAGTGACAACCTGCGGTTGATATTTGTCGATATGTGTTTCTTCCTTTAACATAAATTACAGTTTACAGTAAAGGCTTTTTATATACTTAATATAATGAGTTTATAAGTGTAAAGATACGTTTCTCTACTCGTCTACTATTGTAGCATATCGCAGTGCTTTAACACCAATTAATTATATCAAGATAATCTAAATTTCTACTCTAATTGAATACAGAATTAACATTTTAAATTATAATTTATTCATGAGATACATATATTTGTCATTCCGAGTTATTTTCTGAAACAAAGGAAGAGAAAAATGCATGCTTCACGTAGTTACGTTTTCATTTTCTAAATTAAACTATGTATTTATAAAGAGAATTAACAATTTATCCATTTCATGATTGTTAAATGAACATTTTATAAAATCACAAAAGATTGGAGAAATTGCTTTTCGTGATCGCTGACTGGATCATGGCTGATTAGCTAAGTAGCTTGTCAATTTATTGTTGATTTCTTGCGGAAATGTCAATTTTACCCGGATAAATTACGTGAATTCGGATTGATATTCCGCGTACGTAATCGCGTGAAATTCAATTGGAGAGCGTGCGAAACAGTGGTCAGGAAGCGTACGAAAAGTGAAAATTTGTTAAAAAAAAAATCAGCCACAAAGTACCGCAAGAGAATTGTTCCCTGTTGTTGCATAACTCTTTTTTACGCTGACGATAAAGTAGCAAATATCAAAAGATATTTTATATACGTATAAATATAAACACAGACATTTCATAAAACTGTAACAGATGTAACATGTACACGTCACGTATTTTCTGGATTGCACGTTATAATTACATTGTAAATACTTTACATTCAGTAAGCAGTCATTTTGATTGCTCTCTTTTCCGCTTCGAAATGGATCGTAATTAAACTTAACTTGTATATGCCTTATATGAACATAAGAAAATTATAAACGTCTTAATCGTTGGATATAATGTACCTTTAAACTTTACGTCGTTATTATTTCTTTTCATTTTATATCTGCTAATAATAAAATTATAATTATAACAGTACATTTCAGTAAAGATTATGACAGAATTTAAATTATTGCTATAAATGCTTGATTGCACATTTATAAATTATAAGATATGCATTTTATATGTGTCCAGAAGAAATAAATATTAACGAACACAATGCTTCTAATGATGATAAGCGATATCACGTTGCTCAATCAAAGAACTCATTGAGAACGCAATTGCGCAATTGGCTAGATTAACAAAGTAGAATTATTCTAAACAGTGTTTAGCCGTTATCGGAAGGTTGTAATGAAAGCTTTCGTTTTGTACGCTCGTCGACTATCACTTCGCGTCTTCTAATATCTTCGTATTCGCGGCATCACGATAATAAATACAATGATTGCCATTAAGTGGGCGGACAGCGATCGACCACGTTTCTCGAGAGTGTTTGTCGAATCCCCGCGCACGGCTATGAATATACGTATACATCTTATTTGACAATTAAAAACCCGAGTGATTTACTAGCACGGTGAAAGGATTCGAAAGCGGGTAAAAGTAACGCGAGATACTTGCAGAAGGACGCGTACGGATTTCGAGACGACGTCCGATCGTCATCTTCGTGCCGCGCCGAAACCTTCATTCGATCGCGTCATCCCGCGTGATAACGTGAGTTCTTCCTTAAGGAATAAAGCCGCGTGAGAGATCATGATCCGAGTCGATCGGAATAAACCACTCGATCGCTTCCTTTCCCGATGCGTCGCGCGGGATTCACCTTTCACCGTTCATCGTAACATTCGCGCCCGGCCCGCGGTGATAATAAGACACGAAAAGGTGCACTTCCTGCGAGACATCTCCTCCCCCCCCCCCTCCCCATTTGTGCGCCCCGACCTCAGTTCTCATAATTACTCGCGGCAGTTTTTTCCTTCCTAGCTAGCCATCTTTCTCAAGAGACAGACCGCGGTACTCTTCTTTCTCACGTTCACAGGAAGCCCCCCTCCCCCGAGAGATTAGAAAATCTGATAAGGTGATTTATCATGGTGATTTATTAATTAATGCAAATGCTTTCATTTCGGTAGCGACAAGACAATTGTAAAGTGATTTAAAGATACATAATAATAACACGATACACGCACGCATATCTATATATGATATTAATTGTTTTAATAATATATTTTTCGATGTATCATGTTTCAATGCTGATTAGTGGTAGTAAGAATTTATATGAAAAAAAAAAAATAAGAGAAAAATTAGTCAGGCTCAATTTTGACAGTGTAACTTTCTTTGACACGTGTCCTTGATCCACTTGTTTCAAAAGGCGAAAAGTAAAGTATATTTATATATAAAACATTTTATAATTTTTACTTATACAGGAAGTTAATATGTTATTGCACTACGTCTTATGTAAAGTAATATCTATCCATCCCATATCATTTATACTGTAATGATATAGATTCGTGGCGCGGTAAAATATTAAAAAGTAAACTGGTTTTCTCTCTTTATTAGCAATAGCGAGATCCAGTATCTAATCTACTTTTAATATAAGTTAATCTTTATCAACCAAGTTTTGCGTGTAAATCGATAGATTTTTTTTTAGATCTTAATTAATTTTATTAATATATATATATATATATTGCTATTATTAAAAAATCAATTAAAATTATTAAAAAATAAAGATCAATAATCATTATCATTTATAATTTTTTCCTTTCTGTCGACGAAAATGTAAATAAAAGTCTCAGAATTTCTTCGGCAACACTCTACGTTGGCAGCAGCCCCCGTGGTACTTTGGCGCGATACGGATTGAACGCGCAAAATTCCTCCGCAAAGTACTCCAGTAAGTACTCCAGTACTTTTTTTACTACTTCAGATTTCCAAATTTTTTTAACTCACGATTTACAACACGTCACGCTCACCCGTTATCCATTCTTCCGCCACGCGCTCCACGTTGCTGATGATGGCCCGAAACGATGCGAGAGAAGCGGCGGCGAAATTATCGTCGAGGGTTGTCGACGATCCTCGGTGCACACTTCTTTCAACACACGTGATTCAATACACGACGGACGGAGCGAGAAAATCGAACGGGGAACAGTCGGAATGTAATACCGACAATATTTGGACGTCGACGTGTGTCTTTGCACGCGTTCGAGAGACCGCGTTAGGGGAAAGGGGAGGGGGGAGTAACCACCACCGCGCGTATTTGTTCCTCGGCGATCTAGCGCTTCGTATTTCGTGCGTAGGACCAACCAACTCTTCTTGCCGGATGTAATCCAGCTTGCAGCGGTCGATCACCACCCGGTCCTCCTGCTCTCCCAGGTGGTTGCTTTTGGAACGACTCGCACTGCTCGACTACCTTAATGTGGCTACTCGCGATCGTGTCTTGCCTTTCCGCCGCATAGTACTTTATGAAAGCGCACCGTCCTGGTGGTGGAAAGCTCCCTAAAAGCGCGGTCCTGACTCGTGGAAAGGAAACGAGAAGGGAGAGGGAGCCGGGAGGGAGAGTTGAGTGAGGAGACGAGAGAGGTGGAGGAAAGTTATTTTACCTTACGTTATGTATTTCGCCAGGTGAGCGAGAAAGAATCACCGAGGAGTTAGCGGCGGACGTGATGAAGAAGGAGGAGGCGGAGGAGGAGGAGGAGGAGGAGGAGGAGGAGGAAAAGGAGAAGGAGGTGTAGCTCCCGTCCACGTCTTACTTTCCTTTCTCTAAACGAACCGCACGGCTGCTGCCCTCGATTCGAGACATCGATTGTGTCCCGCCGGTCTCCGAAATACGCGTCGCCGAAAGTGCTATTCGCTGAATCAAGACAACAATGGGGATACTTTCTTTCCTCGCTTACCTTTCGATTTTACACTTTCGAGAGGAACATCGTAGCGGGATCACTCCGATGTCTGTGCGATGTCGATCGAAGATTTTGCCAAGAAATTCGATAATTACGGGTTATCGTAATGAGCTTGTGAAAGACAAACATCGTACATGTATTCATTACTCGAAACTACACAATACACAAGATTTTCTTTTTTTTTTTTTTTTTTAAATATTTGATGCTTTCCTTTGAGCTGAACGGAACGATTACAGGCTGTCCGCTGCTATCATCCTTCATTTCATCTGCATACAAATCAGCTTACGTAACTTTTCGGGTTCGAACACTGCAGCTTGCACGAATGCGAATTGCGGCATTCTTTATGGTATATTTCCTTTATGGCGGTCGTAAAATCGTAGACGAAGATGCGCGGCGCGAAATTTTCTGAGCTTCGGCCAGACTTTGCACCCGTTACACAAGTTATCCGCAGAAAATTTTGTTTTATTACATAAATTACGAAAGTCATATTAGATATAATAATAAATTCTAGATGCTATGATTAATTGCATAATTGATCCGCGTGTACATGCTTGTTCGATAACAGAGCCTGAACGATGGATGGATAATTTATATAAGTTTATTTATGTAACAATTAATTCATACAGTTTCGCTTCTTTTTATATATTCAGACGCGATCCAGATGATCGATAATGTTCGGTTGTCAACTAGTAACCAGCGGCATGATAACGCAACAGGGTTGAGAAAGCGTTTTGTGTATTTCACTTGGCCATGAAATCAGTTTTGTTCTGCGACGGTTAATCGACTTTTTCGGCGAGAGGGAGAATTAAAATATTGAAAGAAATTGTGGTGTCACGATCAACCTGATGGTGGTACAAATTTACCATCTACAGTTGCTTAATTGCACGCTTTGCGTTTGCCGAGGAATATTGAAAGAAGAAATCTAATGGAAATAATCAATGGTAAACGAGCTTGAATAAAAATGTTACATGATTAAAAATGTGTTTACTTTTATTTTTTTATATTAAAAATGAAATTTGTAATATAAGTTGTTAGTTTAAATGATGGTTATATAATGGTTAATTATATAACAATTTTTATTCTTTTTTTATTTTCTTTGAATTATTTAGATTAATGGGTTATAAAGTGATAAATAAATATTTTAAAGTATAAATTTAAATTACTATTACTACTACTATTACTATTACTATTTAAATTACAATTTAAATATAATTTAAAAATATTTAATTAGAAGAATGTTCTAGTTAAAGAATGTAAATAACGAGTAAAATGAAGAGTCATTATAATATCTTTTGTTATACTTCCCTGTTTATAAAATACTTATAAAATACAAAATATCGGTGTGTTCTTTTTTATTCCACCTTTCACTTTTCTTTTCTACCTGAAAGTTTTGCCATCGTATATGGAGCACATTCCGGGACGATAGTACTTACGAAAGAGAGATGTTTAGAAGGTATCGCCTGGGGCGACATATCTATCTTCATTTCTGTAATAAAGAGACCTCTCGTATGCGCGGCTATAAATATATTCTTTACTCTGAAAAAATAATATAATTAATACACATGACGGTTTATAATACTTCACAGCTTATGAAATCCGTCTTCCACTCCGTCTTGAAACCGCGAGCAAGTTTTTAAAAAAAATAATCGCCTTTCCGGGCTGCGATAAATCACCATTAAATTCGCTCTCCTGTCGTCTATTTGATTCGGTAATAACGTAAAAAAAAAAAAAAAAAAAAAAAACAAAGTGAAAAGATTCATTTTGAAACGGACACCCTATATCGTAAATCGAAACTCGTCAATTAAGCTTGTACGATAAATAATACATTGTACAAGAGATCAATCGTGTATAATTGAGTCTTGAATCGATAAGAATTGAATTGTCTTAACGATATACGAGAAAATTGAGGGGATAGCTGCGGTTTCCTTTTCCCGATCGTTTAATATCTCGTTTCTGCGACCTCGCGAATAAATAATTCAATCAGAACGTTAACTACCGTCCTTTCGATTGCACACATACGCGAATAAACACGAATAAATAAACGCTAATAAACAAGATCTCTCTCTCTCTCTCTCTCTCTCTCTCTCACACATAATGAATAATATTGTTTTTAGAATGACATATATGTTAAAAAAATATTGATTACATTTTTATGAAAAAAAGAATATAATTATTATACAGCATATAATTATTACAATTTTTGTTTTTCTTCAAGTTTTTCCAAATGTGATATATTTTCAATTATAAAATCGATTTAAAATTATTGGATCTAGCTGCAATTTGATTTACTAAATCGTTTAATCTTCTATCCTACTACTCAATTATATTAATTAAATCTCAGTTCAACATTTTAAATTAAAATGAAATTACGATTATAAGTATCTCAGTGTAAAATTTTGTCAGTTTTTTCAATCGTTCAGAACTTTTTATCTTTCGCACAAAACAATTCTCCTATTATCCAAGCATAAATGAATACGTATCGCGCGTCTGTTTCACGAGCGTACAATTTTGCTATTCCAGATTCTGCACTTTGCATATGTACAAATATGTACTTTGCGCGTAATCACAGTGTGTCTGATTTGCAGAAAAACCTAATCCGTAATTGCCACGCTCTAACTGCAAGGTTGTGAAAAGGCCGTTGAAAAACGTGGACGGACGTGTCTAATGAGCAAATACACTCGCGCATGTCGCGCAAAGCTCTTCACATGAGCACATTTATACGCTCCTTTAACGGGATAAGGAGAACAATTAAACGATTGACGCAACTGTGGCGCGTTCCCGTGGCTAATAAGTGAGAGCCGCGACCGATCAGGGCACCTTTTAAGAGAGAGAAAGAGAGAGAATTTACGCGGTACGTTGACTCTCCTCGCGCGCGCGCAAATAATGTATGGATGTGGAACGAGACGTAAAGTTTGACGTGCCGCCTTTAGTTCGACAGAACTTGTTTTTACGTAACGTCGCGTTGGGATTTTTGTTGATACGTACCAGAGTCTGGCGAAAATGTTAGATTCGCCGACGAATGTGGATACGGTTGTGCGGGAAATAGAGCAAGAAGGGTGACAAAATTATTTGCGGTTCAAAGATACTAAGTTTGTCGCGTAAATCACGCTGTCCTCTACAAAAATAATATCTATATTTTTATATAAATATATTTTATAAATATATTCTGATTTCTTCGATCGTAATATACATTCAATAGCTGCACAGTTTGATTTTTTTTCTACGATATGGAAAATAAACGAAATGTAAACGTAGTAAAAGTAATATTAGAGTAATTGCGCGATTGCAGAATTTTTTTACTTCGTTATTTTATTCATCCATCTAAACATTGCTATTGTCAATAAAAAGAATTAAAATATATTTAGTGCACTTCACACGTTTTATCAATGAACTTTGATGCATTATATTTTTTTACAATGAATTTCTTTCATCTAGATATATATATATATATATATATATATATATATATATATATATATATATCTTTATAAAGTGAGGTTTACCTTTTACTCTGTGTGTGTGTGTGTGTGTGTGTGTGTGTGTGCTCTATTATTCTTTTTCATAGTCGCAAGAACAAGATTGACCTCATCAAAGAAATTCGTACACTTGACGTGAGCATTTTTCGATTGAGACGTTGCGTGTGTGGTCAGTAATTTTAAGTGACAGAAAGCCACACTTTATTAAACGCCCGACGTGCGCGCGAATTTGCATGATCACAGGGTGACGAGGTGTTTCTCAGGTGGCCTTGCCTTTTCTTCGTCGCGGATGTCATATTGATTTCAGTCTTTAACTACGAAATTCGATGTATAATACGAGTATAGCGTAGTAGTACAATTGGAAATGAATTACCATGTCCTGGCGATATTACATTAAAAATCGCTGTACAAATATTGTCGCTCGATCAAAAAGACTTTTACCTTTGAAAAGGCGAAACGAAGAAGATATTTAATAATAAAAAATTAAGCGACATATACCACGAACATATTTTGCTTGGAACGTATGTAACTGCCGCATCATTTGAAGGCAATCAAAAAGAAAATACTTTCTCCCATATGTTGGAAAGCGGACAGTTTTTAATGTCACCGAGGTCATCACGAAATGTATAATCATGCGTTATATAGGTAATATTTCCGATTTTTAAGTACTTACTTATACGAGTTCAATTAATATAAATTAAAAATAATTGTTGGGAATGGAAAATAAAATTTAATTTTTCTCATAACGATTTTGAAGCAGTTCTCACTAAATTCACGTTTCGTGTGTACAAAGATGTAAATCGATTAATTATATATAATAATAATGGTTAATATATAATAATGTATGATATGCTTAATGTATAATATATACTTAGATAATATATATTAATTATATATAATAATAATGCTTCGAGATTGTCGTTTTGCGTAAGTGTACCGCGTTGTTTTGCGGAGGAAACAACGGATACGCGGCTGCGTTATAATATATCGTTGAGGATCGTGCGAGATAACACATCACAGACAGGATGTTTTATTACTATCCGTTGCACATAATCGCGCTTATTTTTACATTGATCGTGAAGCGCCACTCGTGATTCCTCACAGCGGCGAAAACGAAATTGCTCCGAACACACGACTGCAACTCTCCGTCGTGTTACAGCAACTTTAGATACTCGGCACGAACGTTCAGGCGTTCTTCTGGCCGGTATATTGGCAATTTTCTGGCCGACGTTTTCACGGTTTCGTTACGCGGGTAATAAGGAGTCGTTACCGATACTGATGGCACATGAATGAGACGCGGGGCTGCCTTCGTTGAACCCGACGTCACTCATCATTTCACCCGTAATGGGTTATCGCGCCTTCGTGTCTTCGTGTCATTCAAGCTGCATTGCTTCATTTCGTCGAAAAAGCGAAATGAACTTTACGCAATGGCGTAACCGGCGGATTCTGACACTTTTTTGGCGGGCCGCACCCTCGTGGCTTTTCGAATATTTATTTATTAAACATGATGTATTCAAAAATGTGACAAAAAAAATATACTTAACTCAAACTTTTAATACTTTAAGAATATCTGTTATTATTATTATTAAGTATTATGAGAGATGAAAAAAGTTTTAATATGTATAAAAATATTAAATGTTAAATGCAATTTTGTACATTCATAACGATTAAGAAATAATTTTTTTTAAATAAAATTATAAAGCGAACGGAATAAAAATTAAAAGAAAATACGGAAATGTCTATGCGAATACGCAAGAACGTGTGAAATATTAAATATTTATTCAGTAAGTGCACAATTGAAGAATTCATGCGAATAGAACGTTATCAATAAATAAAGTCATATAATAGAAATAGAAAATATTTTTCTTTGACTATTAAAAAATTGTTCCATTGAAATGTGGTAGCTGTGCCACTTACTTCACGAATCCAGATCACTGCCTATCGCTATAAAGATTATCTCAACGTATCGATCAGAAAAATGTATTATTGTATATGAAATGATGAAAAAAGTGGAATGATTATTTACATTGTCAAAATGATTATTTATACAATACGTAGCAAAACGATGCAGAAAATTTGTGCAACAAAGAGGGCTATTACAAACGGCACTACCTTAAACGATCCTTGCGTCAAAGAGAATCATCAGTATGATAAATGATCCATTATTGAGTAATGTTATTGCCGCCTAAAGCCATATTTCGCTGATTTGATCAATTGATTCGAAACGAACGAGTTGAAAGTTTCATTACACACACACGTGTGTGTGTGTGTGTGTGTGTGTGTGTGTGTGTGTGTGTGTGTGTGTGTAATCTGCACGTACGAAGTTATTCTTGTGAAAATAAAAAACAGTGGGAGCATAACCGAATATAAACTAACAAAATCTTAATAAATATAAATAAACAAAAATCTTATATAAAATGTTTACTTACCAATTACCAGCCGTCAATCACGAAAGTTTAGTTAAAACGAATACATTGCATCAATTTGTACGTTCACTTCTTAAGAAGAAAGGCACATTTCGCTGCATTTGATCCTGGAAATATTGACATATATAATACTTCGGTTCTGCGTTGGTTTCAAAAAGGTTATAAAATATGAGAAAGAGGATGCAACGATTATTTACGACATAGCTTTAAATTTATTTTAAAATTATATGTTATGGTAATGTTATGGTTTATTGGATATTAGCGTAAAAATATTGGCGTAAAAAAACAAGAGGTTTAAAGAAGCAAAGTATTTGCCAAGGAGAGAAATTATTATTTAAAATATTTTTTCAACATTTTGGTTTATGCTCGAGGATATTTATTTTTTCCTGGATCCATTACAAGATATCATGCTCGGCCGTCGTGTATCGCGTCATCTTTTTCCCAAACCCATCGAACTTAATCACGTGTAATTCGTCTTTCGACAGTGGACCGAGTTACTGGTCGAAATGTATATCCTTGGTGCCAGTCAAGGCGGCGCCGGAAATTCCCCCCCTGAGATTCTTTCTTTTTTTTTTTTTTTTTTTTTAAACAGGTTTGACCGGTGTCCGCATTATCGTTGCGTATACGTTTGCGTGGCACGATAACATGCTTGGTGGTGAGAACACTTGAATCCGGGACAATGATATAACGCAAGCGTGCAACAATGAATCGAAGTGGCGGTTCAAAGCGGTATCAAAATATCACACACTTGAGTGCTAATCGAAATTTGATTTTTAAATATTGTTTTATTTATTTAACGCACACAAAACAGAGTGAAACACAGAAAATTTGTATTTCGAAGAAACGCACATATTTATTAACTTTCTTTATTTTGTCAGGCTAAGTGAAGAATTTATCTAGGAAAACACGATAGAAAATATATACTTTATTTTTCTAACGCCTTTGTAAAATTATTTTTATATGTTATTTTATTTTATTTTTATAAGTCATTTTCATATAAAATTTCTCCAAAGATTCCCCTTTTTTAATTTAAGCCTATATACTCCTATAGGTTCATTACAGAAACTCGATGATAAAGCGATAAACATATTATTCTTAGAATATATTAAGAGTATTATAAATTATAAATTTATTATCATTTTTAATTTAATAAATTATAAATTTATTATCATTTTTAAGACGCTTATTACATATATACAAGTTTTGTGAAATTCCAGACGTCACATGAATTTCCGTTTCTCTTATGTATTTCACGTATTTTCATATTAAGAGTAGATCAATCGCTATTCTAGACATTATTAGCAATCAGATAAAAATCAGATCAGATAAAAATAAAAACTGAATTAGTACATTAGTCTCGTAATGACTAATTGACAGTTTTAATTCTAACAAATGATTAAAAACTCGTATCGCACACGGAGCACTCGCCACGGATATTCTAATTATAACGTGACGTGGGTAACAGAGCCCGTGTACGTAAAATAAGTTACATAAATAAATAAATAAGCGCTCGTAAGACGCATAAAGCCGAACGAAATCTTACGCACGAGCGAGCACCGCATTTGCATGCATTTAGCACATTTACAATACACGCGATCGTCTCGACGGAACGCGCATACATATCTAATACTATTATAATTCAGGTAAACGTGAATATAATAGGTAATAATATATGATATAAGAGATTATATGTCGAGTCCTACTTTCGATACGCGCTATGTAAGAGAAAGTTTTTTAAGACACGCGCTAAAATATTTTCATCCCGGTATCAATATATCGGATCTGATGAGGACGTCAGGGGACGACTGACGTCGTCGTCGATATATATTTCTCATTTATGACCGGACGTAACGTGCGTGTAAGAGGCGCGTATATCATTTTGCAAACTTACGATTAATAGATTGAACAATAACAGCTAGACATTCGCGAGCGTTCAACGGTTCGACGCGTGTAATCGATCGCTGACGACACACGCGCACCCGATGACGTAATATATCGAGAGGAAAGCTTTTATGACGTCCGTTTCGCTTTGTAAACGTTAAGTGTCTCACCTTAAAACGTTACATATTCGCACACGTTAAGCTTCTGGTGTCTTATTGGTGGATTAAAATCGCGCCGCGATTACTGAAGATGCGGGAAGGAGCGCAATTAAGATGTTACAATATTAATTATAAAACGATATGCCGCTTAACAAAAAGTGACGGATTTAATTTACGATGAAATTCGCCCGCTCTCTCGGAGTTCTCTCATCCGCTCAAATTAATTCCGACGATTATGCTATCCAAATGACAGCTGTCGTGTCCAACGGCGGCATCGCACGTGTCGCTTTTAAGCCGACAATGAGACAATGAGATTATTTAGAAGAATAATAATAAAATGGTATAGAGAAAAAAATAATATAATGATACACCAGTCAACATCATATCTAACTTTTTTTCTTTAAATATAATCTTTGTTTCATATTTATGTTTCCAAAAATAAATAGCTTGAAAAGTTACAAAACGCTGAATAATAAGTTTGCAATATTTCCTATAAATTTTTCGTTTCTCTCATATGCAAAATATTATTAGATATAAAAAATTCTGCTCTTTTTTTTTTGTTCGATTGTGTAAGTAAACTTTTTAAAACTTTCAGAGGAATATTCAATTTCGAGTATACATTTAACATATGCGTTTCTGCAAATTACAAGTTATCTTCGCAGAAGACTTTACGTTAATGCTAATGTAGAGCACTTCTGTTGAAATACATCGGTCCTTTAGAAAAGACGTCATATAAATCCGTCATATAATATGCACACGCTATTTTTATATGAAATACGCCTGTTACCTGTTGCAAAATCGCGAGGTTACAACATCAAAATTCGATCACCTGCGTGCAGAAATGGGAACTCACAATGTCATGGAGAAGATGGAACGCACGTATTCAGGAGCTATAAATAAGCGCGAGGGGAAATGAAAACCTTGGCATTCCCCCGCGATCGCGACCCGAATAATAATTCTTCCCTTCCACGAAAAACCTCTTTTCGTGACTTCGGATTCTGCGTGTTTCTCCTCTAAAGCCGGATCATTGCAATTTCAGACGCAATCGTGATTGCGAATCGTTAGGATCTTGCGATGTTATACGATACGGTCTTACGGCATCTCATCTTTCTTTTGCGGCTTTTAATTTATCGCCGTGTATTTTAATGGCCGGGGACTGTCTATAAAGCGCACACATTTAGCACGTTATTAAATATCGCAATAGGACGGTAAAACGCAGCTAACAGTACGCGATTATTTGTAAGCAACGTATTTTATTGAGAAAGTAGGTTTTGAATAAAAGTAAGATAGATAGATCTCGATGATAAGTAATATCAACTAGGTTTTCTATTTTTAATAATATTTTTATCGTTTGAACAACTGCGATTTTAACACATAAGAGGCATAACCTTCGCATCAGTGAGATTGCTATGAAGAAAATAACAATTGCAGTAATAAAAAGGAACATTTCCTTATAATTTTCTACGGTCACAAGAGGAATGAAAGCATAACGAAACATGGAACCAGTCACGAAAATAATGTGATGTTTTATTATTATCATTTTTTACATCCCTCTACTTTATAAAAAGTAGTATTAAATGTGCCAGCGAAATATATGACTACACGCAGTTTCACATATGAAAACCAGTTGCATGCGAAGTCTTCATTCTTTCAATTTTCTTGATGGTAAACCCTGATGATACTATCATGATACTATTCAAATATATTTCATTAAAAAATATACTTTAATACATTCATAAAAGATAAAATATTATTTTAAAATATTTTCTATAATATATTAGCTTTCTTTTCTTTTTTTCTTTTTTTTTAAATAATATTAAATTTTGTTCTTATTTTATTTATTTCCCCTGATAACATTCCTCCAATAATATTTGTCTTTTTATGATTAAAACAGTTATCAAATGTTCTAGAATTATCAAAATATTTCTCATTGAAGCAATTGACTATCCATCAAGCTAAAAGAGTTTTGATAATTTAATTAAATTTTTAGATGCCACGCATAATATTATATTATATACGGACTTATGATAACTTTTGCTGGAAAGCGAAAGATGCAAAATCAATGCAGTCATTATTCGCGCGCTTCTAGGACAAGAACCGTCGATGCGCGACGTGCCTCTGCGAAAGTCCATTTGAATTACGCACTCTCAAACGCAATCCGCGGTGTTAGATAATTAAATTACATTAACCCTTCCCAGAGACAGCGGTACATTTATTACAGTTATGTAAATCTCACGCGAGGCGGAGAGCATAATGCAACGATGCTTGGAAAAGTGGAATGCCGCCTACAGCGTCTACTCTCTTGCGTATATACGAGAGCAGTAACTTATTCTAACGTATGCAAATAGGGACAAAAGCTACAGATAACGTCACGAAAGTATGCAGACCCGGAAAAGTGAAACGTTTCACGTTTTCACGCGTGAAACGCGAAGGAAGGCACCTGGTGGAAGGAAAAGGTGCGGAGTTTACCCTCTACAAATTCATACGATGTAAAAAGAGTAATAATATGATATCTCTTGTACTTATTATGATATATCGTTGTATTCCTAAAAATTAAAAACTAATATATAGAAATATATTTTTTCTTCTGACTGATTGTTCTTGGTTCTTTTCTTCTGAATGATTTCTTCTTGGATAATTGATATGGTCCTTTTCATCTGAAGAGTGAAAAATATAATTTGATCCACACACATAAAAAATTAATGGTTACACAAACAAAAATTTATTCTATCCTCCTTTTCTTTTTATGTCGTTCTATATCGTATTACGTTTTTTTTAATTAATTTACATTTAGACGTCGCGCGCGTCGCGTCTAAATAATTGGGAATATTATACTTAACAACTTTGTATTCCCACGATTTGTTCGTAAAATCGATTATACATAACAAGTTTATTAGCAGTAAGGATATGTGACCGGGACGTACATATTTTAAGATAGATATATTGCAAAGCAATTCCCCCTCTCTATCCTCGTTACGTAAGATTACGTATGAGTTTATTGCGAATGCCCCTGTGCGGAATGTTTCTTGGCATTCCGTGATGATGAAAGGAAAATGAAATCAAAGTCGCGATTAATTGGAGACCAGAAGTTTTGATTCGGTAAACGTTAAATGCGGCGCATTATTGGATAGAAGTGGATAGACCGGGTAATCGGTAAAATAATAATTAGTCCAAGTACTCGCGAAGGCGAACGAGCCTGTCGGAGATGACGCGACGGTAAAAGACTGAAACGTAAGCACCAAGCAACGTAAAAACGTTGCACGCATCCTCTTACTGCTTTATTTTTCCGGCGAACGGCGAACGGCGAGCATGCCGCTCCTGTTAATTCTATACGATCTAATCTGATACGCTCGTCTTACAACCGCTACTATATATCAATTATTTCCCAACGTTTCTCTCGTCTATGGGAACTACTCTGGGAAGAAATGCCTGGTATCCTCCGATATCGGCTTATGAATCGAAATTAACGACCGTATGGCTGTGACGCGCGTGAATCATCCTGCGATAAATACTCCCCCGCTTTTCCCACTCTAAGGAATCGGCGGGTTAAAGAAATAGGCTGAGATTTTTATTTATATATGTTATAGATGCTGTTTTACGCGTCGGTTATATAAAATTAGTATTGAATACAATCGAAATAAGTCCCCCCTCCCCTTTCGAGAATCGGTTTCACGAGAGTGAAGATAGGCGTAATTACGTTGATCGCGATTAAAGATCTCGCCCATGTAATTGTGTTACTTAATATACAAAGTAATAATATACGAAATAATATTTGCCTTCCCTTTAAAACGAAAAAAAAAAAAAAAAAAAGGTGGATCACAGCTGGCTCGGTTACGTAATCGATTAATTACGCGGCGTCGTTACATCGCGGAAGATGTAACTCGGGAAGACTGGCAGTTGTAGATCACATCGATGGTCTACAACCCATCTCGCAACGTGCGTCTTAAACGGCTTAAACGGTGACGATTCGAATCGACGGCGAATTTTCACAATCATCGGACGACGAGTCTTGCACACGCGTCTTGCAATCCCCGTATTCTCGCAGCCGCGTTCCTCGTCATTATTACGGAGAACGGCTCGTTTTCTGGTGTCCTCATGGTGTTTCTCATTAATTCCGCGCGATCTAATCCGATCATAGTCTTTCCGATCGACGAGCACGTCGGCTGACCGACCCTAATCGAGCCGCGTCCGTCGAGAACAGCATTTCTGACTCGCGTGCAAGGATCGACTTTCGCTTCGCACACGTCGCTTCGCACGCGCTCTGCGCGCAATCTCGCATCTCCCTATGACGTTACCTGCCCGCGCGATCCCGCGATCTGCGGGAGAGAATCGCGTTTTTCCACACAACACCCGGGCGCAGGTGAATAGAGCCGCGCCGGAGGTCGTAGACATGCGAATTAATCTGGTTCAGACCGGAGCGAACCGATTCTTCTTTCCCCCCTTTCCTTCCTCCCTCTCGATCTTACGATCTGAAATCACGCTGCAATTATGGCCAGTATTTCCAAATGTATTGTAATTAATGATAATGTTACGCACTTCTTTGGATAAACGATACTTTGGACGACGATATTTCTATCGCGTATCGCAACAACTGCAGTTAAAAAGTTTATATAATTTTTAATTTTTTGTAAAAATGTAAAAATGTGATTTTTAATTATATCGAATGAATTTGTATCATTAATTTTAAAAAACGAAAGTCAAAGACTAGACGAATTTATAATATGAAGTAACTATGTCTATTTTTGGAGATTACATGTTTAAAAATTATATTTAAATATTTTTTTGTTAAAGATATATATATTCTTTAATAATAGCTTTCCGTATTTTACATACAATAACTTACTAATAATTGCGGTAACGATCTAATAGAGTTTTTTTATTTTAAACATCATATTTAATATCAAACAATTATAAATTGAAAGAAAAAAAAAAACTTTAATTGTTAAATTATTACAATTATTGTAAATTAATAATTATTCTGCTTTGATATCATTAATAAAATTTTTAAATTAAAAATTACAAGAGTATTTATATCTTTTTTCTTTTTTCTTTTAGTATATGCAAAATAATATAAATATACAAATGCATTATACAAAATATAAATATAAATATAATTTTTGAAGAAAAAATATGTAATATAATTTTTAGATAGATCTTCTAAAATAGGCATACTAATATATATATATATATATATATATATATATATATATATATATATAAGTATATATATATAAAATTCAGAATTATTTAGAAATTCCTTCTCTCTGCCTATATATATATATATATATATATATATATATATATATATATAGGCAGAGAGAAGGAATTTCTAAATAATTCTGAATTTTATATATATATATATTAGTATAAAATACAGAATTATTCAGAAATCTGTCTGTCTATCCTTCTCTCTGTCGAACGATGTGACGGTCACTTCACGCACACTTCGACTATTTAATTCGCATTGTATAATACATTCACAAAATCTTGCGGCGTCAGCCAATATCTTCAGATCGTACCGCGAACACTTTCACATGCGATTCCTCATTGAAGCTTTCTCTCGCACGTTCCTCCTGTATAAGAGGAAAGAAAAGAAGAAAAAGAATAAGAGGAAACAAAACATACTACATCCGCTTGTTGTTCGATAAGAATCTAAGTGATCTGCTTGTCTCTGAGTAAATCTTCGGGTCGTGTTGCAAACTGTAGTAAGAAAGTGATTGGTGATTATGGAGATGATAGACGCAGAACGAGCGGGACTCGAAGAGAGCAAACGAGATATTTGGTCCAGACGCTCTTGCGTATTCCGACCTGATTTTCATGCAATCTGAATAAATCGAGCTCCGATTGATCCAAACTGAATCGTCCAAACTATAAATCTTGTTTCAATGTAAATAAGTACGTCATTTCCGACGGTATTACTTAAATACTGTCAATAATAAAAATATAATAAATCATGTAATAGAATTGTCGCATAAAAATATTCAATAATAAATAATTCAATTTAATGATATGATATGACGACTGAAACAGGCATTTAAAAATAAGTAAACCTGCTACTGATAGCCTAAAGTTAAATCTTAAATTAAAAGAGACCGCTTTCATTCCAGAAAGCTTGATCGTTACATTAGAAGGGCAGAAAGTAAAATAACTAAATTATTTTAATGACAATGAAACAACGTTTCCTTTACATGATTTATGATACTTCTGGTTTATATATGTTATACATAACACTTTATATCTGCAAAATTTGCAAATATTAGTGATTAAGAAATAATGTGAGAAAAGATCTCTTTTATATTATTATTACTTATTGAAACTATCTATCTCATATCTCTGTTTATCCTGAAGAATACTTTTGCTAATGAAGATTACATGAGACTAACAATAAGATTTGCCATTAATTATATAATAACGATAGATTTAGAAGGCTGTCGTCACAGACACATATACACAGACTCGTAACTGTTATTAATATATGCGATAATCATATTCTCTGACAGTATCTCATTCTTCTAGTAATATCCCGGACCACATCAGGAGAACACTACGTGGTATTGTATCACATTATATTCGTATTCTTTCACATGCCGACCGTCGTGATTCACGCTAGTCGAGACTGGTCCCTGCATCCTACATCATGGTGTATCCTGGTAACGATTGTTGCTCCACATGTTAAGAGTTCAGTTTCGAAGGGTGACTCACAGTTGGGAACTGATCAGATTGATTAATTGCAAAGCTTAGGACATTTTAGCGACGATAATAATTTTATTAAATTGCACACTTGATTGCTAAATGTGTGCAATAATACTCCTTAAAAAGTGGAACAATTTTTTTAAATCGACAACAACAATCTTTAAGATTTATAATTGTAAATTAGAAAATTATATAAAAGAAGTTACCATTATTAGAGAAATATGAATATCTTTTAAATCATTTATTCATTCATCTTTAATTTAATTTTATTAATTAATATACAGAGCAAATTAATCTCTCTTCAGAAATCCAAATTAGAATTAAACTATAAATTATATTAAATATTGAAATAGGTCAACTGATTTTTTTTTTTTTATTAAAGAAGAAAAACTTTTGAATTGAATTTCTGATATCAAAATGATAGGAATGCTGCGCCTTTCAATTGATCATTGTTAACATTAACTAAGAACAACTTGGCACGCCTTCATGATTTGTCTTTACTGTGTTAAAACCCATTTATTGTAATTCGCCAACAGCTCATTGTGTGTGCACGCAGAAAGTGAGAGGACGTAAGCTTCTCGTAATAGAGTGTCCGACATTACTTTCACAACGAGAGCAAGGTCTTATTTTCTATATTGATGGGTTTCGCTCTTCCTTTTCTGATGTTGGCACGTTTCACTTCAATATCCGTAAATATAAAATGTTAAATATAATTAAATATATAATTAAATAAATAAATGTTAAATATAAATATTCTTAATTTATAAGTAATTTACATGTAAATATACATGTGCATACAAATTAAATCTATAAAATTTAAAAAATCTAAAATTGTTTATATAATTTGTATGATAAAATAATTTGTATGATATTGTGCAAATTTTAGTTAGCATCTACAACTGTATCTAAATAAATTACGATTTTGAAATAGATATATGAATATTATAATATTATATATTAAAAAAATTAATATTATAATATATTAAAAAAACATTGATATTTGCAAAAAATTTTACTGCAATTAAAAATCAAAGAACGTGAATTAAAAAATGAAAAAATAAAAAGAAATTAAAGACATATACACACATACACAAGAAAATATTACTTGTTAAAATTTACTTAGTTATATAGTTATATAGTTATATTTTTGTTCATAATTATCTTTTCAGCTCTTAATTAAAACTTATAATATAAACTGAATATTATAGTAGTAATATTATAAAAGATAAAACAATATTTTAATTTTTTTATTAAATTTGATGAATATTATCAATTGCAGAAAACATATACATATTAGAAATTATAACGCCGGCAAAATCAGCATCGTTTTTACCAACATTCTATAACAGATGATTCTATCTTCTTTCTACAGAAAAGAAATCTTTCTTAACATAATGCAATATTTGAAGAATATTATAACATCAGTATAAAGAATAATTAAACTTATAAAATTTTTCGAATATTTTTATATCCATTATTATCCATTATCCATTATTCAATTATTAATGATAATAATAATTTGTAATAACTAATTTAATCACATTAAAATAAATTCTATTAACATCTTTATTGTTAGCACTTTCGTACTACTATTTCGATGTTAGTATTTTGTATTAATTAATTCTTATATTATACTTTAATTTTTTATATTATATTTATTATCGCCGAATTTTATTCTGATAAAGCAGATTGTCAGGTCGGAGACTATGGATTCGAAGCTGGGCCGCTTGGCGATGGAGCGCCCGGGGATGGGGCGACCGGAGGTGAGCCACCCGAAGAAGGGCCGCTTGACGGTGGAGCGCCCGGGGATGGGGCGACCGGAGGTGAGCCACCCGAAGAAGAGCCGCTTGGCGGTGGAGCGCCCGGGGATGGGGCGACCGGAGGTGAGCCACCCGAAGAAGGGCCGCTTGGCGGTGGAGCGCCCGGGGATGGGGCGACCGGAGGTGAGCCACCCGAAGAAGGGCCGCTTGGCGGTGGAGCGCCCGGGGATGGGGCGACCGGAGGTGAGCCACCCGAAGAAGGGCCGCTTGGCGGTGGAGCGCCCGGGGATGGGGCGACCGGAGGTGAGCCACCCGAAGAAGGGGCGCTTGGCGGTGGAGCGCCCGGGGATGGGGCGACCGGAGGTGAGCCACCCGAAGGAGGGCCGCTTGGCAGTGAAGCGACCGGAGGTTGACCACCCGAAGAAGGGCCGCTTGGCGGTGGAGCGCCCGGGGATGGGACGACTGGAGGTGAGCCACCCGAAGGAGGGCCGCTTGGTAGTGAAGCGACCGGAGGTTGACCACCCGAAGAAGGGCCGCTTGGCGGTGGAGCGCCCGGGGATGGGGCGACCGGAGGTGAGCCACCCGAAGGAGGGCCGCTTGGCAGTGAAGCGACCGGAGGTTGACCACCCGAAGAAGGGCCGCTTGGCGGTGGAGCGCCCGGGAATGGGACGACTGGAGGTGAGCCACCCGAAGAAGGGCCGCTTGGCGGTGGAGCGACCGGAGGTTGGCCACCCGAAGAAGGGCCGCTTGGCGATGGAGCGCCCGGGGATGGGGCGACCGGAGGTGAGCCACCCGAAGAAGGGCCGCTTGGCGGTGGAGCGCCCGGGGATGGAGCGACCGGAGGTGAGCCACCCGAAGAAGGGCCGCTTGGCGATGGAGCGCCCGGGGATGGAGCACCTGGAGATGGGCCACTTGGTGATGGAGCACCCGGGGATGGGGCGACCGGAGGTGGGCCACCTGGAGAGGGGCCGCTTGGCGATGGAGCGATTGGAGAAGGGCCGCTTGGCGGTGGAGCGCCCGGGGATGGGGCGACCGGAGATGGAGCGACCGGAGGTGGGCCAGCCGGAGATGGGCCGCTTGGAGATGATGTAGTTGTCATTGTACCTTATCAAAAATAATTAATTTATCAATGCTTTTTTTAAAAAATAAGTTATTATATTAGTAATTAAAAATATTTGTAAATATTTAAAAAAAATAAATTATTATATTAGTAAAAATTTTATTAATAATTATTTTAAATTTGCAAAATTTTATTAAATTGAAAAATTTTTTTATCTATATATGTATCATATTTGACTTCATATTTTATGATGAAAACATTAACTTATCTGATAGTAATAAATTTCTATTTTTTATTTTTTATTGTTATTTGTAAACAAAAGAATTGTAAACGAAAGAATTTAAATTTAATTATTGTAATACACTCATTAAAGGTATATACGTAAAAATACATAAAATATATATACGTAAAAGTTTTATTAACAAAAAAATCACATATAAAAAATTAGTAAAAGACCAATGGAATACGGATTATGATGAAAAATTAAGAATTCATTTCACTATAATATTTTTATAAAATAAATGATTATGATTAATGGTAAAATATATCTTACTTAATTTTTTGGATATTCTGATTTTTTGGCAATATTTACCATTTTTTATTATTAGAAATCTAATTATTGAAATTGATATTAATGTACCTTGTGTTGTCGAACCTTGTGGTAAATATAATTCAGGACATTTCACAGCACATGCAATATTTATAAAATATGGCTTAGTTTCAGCAGCAGATGTGCAAAATGAATGACAGAATCTTCGACGCATTTCGTTCAGAACGGAAAAGCCAAATCTTTTAGTTCGTAAGATATGATCATTCATAGATGGAACGCTATAATGTAATCCATCATGTGGCGCTAAATCCTGAATGAGTTACATATTATTTCTCAATTGTATTTTTTCTCTCTTTCTCTTCCTTAATATTTTATAAATTTACCTTTGCTAAAATTGTTCCAAACAAACTCAGTAATCCGACCAAAATACCTGTACGTAACATCTTATATTTGACCTTATCAGTTATCTATGTCACTTATACTACAACAAAAATTGTTATTTTAATATTATTAGATGTCGTGCCACGAACTCAGTAACTATTACAGTCTTAAGCAAACTTTCTGCTCATTTATATAGACGTGTAATGTATATATTCTTAAAAATACGAACGTGACAAAGCCATGTACATATTACTCAGTTGAGAGATTTTTTTTTATGAAATGTATACATTCCTTATCTTATGTATTAGATACAATAGATGTGACATGCAAATATGCTTTAACATTGGTTGTACTATTTTTAACCATAATATTAGATGTATCATTTTTTAAATCTTCTTTCTATCACGAGTTTAAAAACAGGAATTGATAAAAAAATAAAGAAAGTTTACATATTTTGTAATATAGATGAACTTTTATTAAAAAATTGACATGAATAGCAATTTTTATTTTTAAGATAAATTTAATTTTTTGAAAAACATTCATTAAATTTCTCAAATATAATAATAATAATAATAAGTATTATTGGAAATATAAGACAAATAATATTTTTTATCAAACGATCTATTTCAGAAATATATATTACTTAGCTTACAACTTTCAGTGAATTAATAATCTTTTTTGTAATTAATAATATTAGAAATAAAAATGTTACTGAATTATTTTTTATGTTTTATTTGAATTTTATGATTTAAAAAAATATATATTTCAATACATATATCAAATTTATTTATATATTTATATATATATCTTTTTAAAGTATATTTATTCAAATTTTATAAATATAGAAATAAAATAATAAGACGTGCGCGTGCGCGTGTGCATATATGAGTGTCGTGCTTAATTATATACTTAATTACACACAATATATTTTTCATTATTAATGAGGTTATTAATAAAATGTATTGTTTTACATACGATGCGATATTATAATTAATATTTATAACAATGTTTGTAATATAATATAATGAAACGTTAGTGACAATGTTTTTGTGACTTTTATCTTGTCATAAAAAGTAGCAACACGTGACTGGAATACAGAAAAGGCTATGAAAATTAAAAAGGTCAAAACTATTTTTACCCACTATCTTTATTGTTTTAACACGTCGCCGATTAGCACAAGAAAAGTATGATTCTCAATTATATTTATCTTTATAATCCGATTGTATGCAACCCGTTCTTCATAGTTGTAAACGTTATGAAACGTCTGTTATGAAACAAATATGAAACTATATGAACTGAAATACACACGAATATATATTTTTCATTTAAATTCTTACAATTTTATAATATCTAGAAAGTTTAAAAAAAATAATAATAAAAATATAATAAATAATGTCTAGAAATAAAAATTTTAATATATTCTTTTATAATAGAAAGAAAAATAATTAATTCATTCAAAAACTAATATAAACAAAAGAAATTGTATTATATAAAAATAAAAATAATTGCTGCATAATGATAAGAGGTATTAGTAAAATAAGTCATGATAATTGAAATAATAAGTTAAAATAATTAAATTTTCAACTCAAAGTTTACTTTGCTTCAGACTCTTGTTATAAACTTTTTTGTTTTGCTATTTTCTACTTATTTCTAATTATTGATGTAATTAAATAAAAATATAGACTTCATTAACTTTTTTCGATTTAACTCATCTTTAACTCATCTTAATTTTTAATTTTAAGTTAATTTTAAGACGAAAAAAAAAAAGAGTAAATTAAACTCAAGAAAACTAAAGTTAATCTATATTGCCTATAACCAAAGTTAATCTATATAAACGTAAATATCAATCACTTTCTGCAGAATTAAAAGAATAACATTTAATTTCGATGAAAAAGATTTTTTCTTTGCATTTTTTTTTTTTTTTTTTTCGAAAACAAACGTTCTCTGAATCTGAAATATACTCGGACATTGTTATGACCTTTCGCGGCAGGATCCGAAACTACGTCACGGCGTGGACGTAGGAAGGTGTTGCCTGGTAGGAAGGTGATAGCCACGACGTGATCACGTTAGCAATGACGCCAGAGATCCCAGCGGGTCGATAATAATGAGACCGACAACGACTGCCCGAGAACATTCTAGGCGTCCCGGTCTCTCCTCCCAGAGGCGCCCGCCTTTTTGTTGCCTGTCCGTTTTTGCTCGCGCTTTTACGCTTCGTGTAAATCTTTTTCGACCACCCGTCTTCTCTCTCTCTCTCTCTCTCTCTCTCTTTCTTTCTTTCTCTCTTCCAGCCGTTCCTCCGTTTCAATTAGTTAATGCCCACAAGTAAAAAGGGTACCGCGCGTTCTCGGATCATTGCGAGGAAGAAATCAATCCGCTGGAAAGCATCTTGGTGTAAACGTCACGAATTTATCTCAATAAATCGACATTCCGATGAGGAACATTTAAAGCATTAATCCTAACGCCGATAATGCAGAAGGGTAAAATCTGCGAACTGCTCTTACCATCGGCTAATCGTTCGATACCAGTTCCCATTTTACTTCCAAAGAATGCAGCACTTTCAAGTAATTTCGAATTATTGGGGAATATTGGATATTTAATAAAGGATAAGCTACTTTATCCTTGACATTTTAGCAATAGTCATTTGCAAACTTCAGAAAAACATAATATATGCCTTAATGACGTGCCTTGACGACAGTACGAGTTTCATTCCGTTTAGCACAACTTGTTGCAATTTGCATCTCTTAACAAAGAAAAATATTTTAAATACTTTCATGGCATATATATATATATATATATATATATATATATATATATATATATATAATGCATGGATTAAAATTGATCGATTTTTCGAAACAGACCGACTCCTAATACTTGATAGCTTTGAATTTTGACATGTTTGCAAAATATATTCAAAATAAATTTCAAATTGGTGGATTTTATTTGGAAACAATTGACGTGATAAATCTGGCAGAGGAAGTATCGATTCCGTGTGATCGCGGGATTTTAATTATTCGTCTCGGTGCCTGAATTGTCCTCGGAAAAAAAATCAGGAAGCGGAGACTCGCGCGATCGCAGCTAAATGTTTTACGCGACCGTCGACCGGCGCCTCTAGCCGATCGCGGAATTATTCGTGAAAGTAATTGGGGTCTCTCGTTATGAAACTCATCTCTCAAGAAAGTAATTCGACGATGGTGTAAGGTACTTTCGTAATTCTCGGCTGCATCCCTAATTGGGCCTGTGCATATGCCAATCGATTCCCTCCTTTCGGTCACGCGTCCCGCTCGCGCTGAAATCGTAGGAGCGAATAACGCGCAGATGGCCGTCGACATTCAAGAGGAATCTTTCGTCGTTCGTTGCGATCGATACGCGCGAAAATGCGATTTGCGAACTCGCGAATCTGAACCGCTCTCCCGCGAGTCTCGGATGCCTTTTGATCCCAGAATTCGATCCCGAGATCGCATTAGGGAGGGACTGTTAACGACGGTCGATAATGCTCGTTGTAAAATTCCAATTTTTGGAGAATATCGGTTCTACTAAAATATGTGAAGATATTTAATAAATAACACGATTGAAATCAATACAATTCTCTTTTATGTGATATTTTACTAAGCAAAAGATGGTGCTACAATTGTGTGTAACAGGACATTCTTCTACTCTTTGGAATTGGACTTCATGTTGTATATTTATGTTATAAATATACATGTATCATATGTTATATATACATCATTTGTTAGATTATATGAAATTTATAAGATATATGTGTATAATTGAAATTATTTCAATGTTGCGACTCTATCGATAACCGGTTTGACAAATCAAAATATCAAAGTAAATTTTCATAAAAGATTATATAAGATCATGAAAGAAATGTCGGCGCCATCAAAATAAAGCAATAAAATAAATATATTTTATTTATTTGTTTATTTTATACTGTTATTATACAAGTGTATGAACCAAAGAGATCGCTAATTAGCAGAATCTATCAAATAATATAATTATCCAAATTCTAATGACACAGACAACTCAATCGAAGAGAGACAGAAAGAAGAAGAGTTAGCTTATGAGCGAATGTTAAAATTAAAATGCGAATCATTATTCGAACGCGGAAAAGTAAAATTATTTGTGTAAATAAATTGGAGCAAAAAGTAATAAAAATTTATCTATGTAAGAATTTAATCCCGCCTTGAAATGGAATATAAAATTAAAATGTATCGTGCATCGTGATACCAACGGCACTATTTCGTCATTCACTTTGAACTTGGGTTACAACTTAACACATACAAGCGAGATAAAGAGACTTGTCGTGATTATTCGCACTGACGGGATTATTTGACGATCGCGAGACTTAATAAAAAGATTGTGTGGGCCGTCAATGTGATTGAAGGTGGCATCGCCGATGGAAGATTGCGGAGGTGTACGCTTCCTTGCGGAGGATTCCATCGACACTCGGCTCCTTGACGTTTCTCCAGGGAGTTTCGGCTTCGCGACGGAGGACGATAGTGGCGTAGGGTGCATATCGAAGGGAAGATGAGAATGAGCGAAGGGAAGGAAGGGTAAGCGAATAGATGAAGAAACTCGATGGAGAAGCGAAGGAGAGAGAGAACAAAAGAGAGAAAGAGAGAGAGGGAGAGAGGGAGAGAGAGCAAGGGAGAGGTAAAGAGAGAGAAAGAGAAAGAGAGAGAGAGTGGGAGAGATGAGGGCGCATTCCCGGTCAGGAGCGTGGAAAAGGGCGATCGGGGAGGTTACGGGGTGATGGCGTGGGTGTGCGATGGTACTGGTTCTTGTCGAGAGACGAGAGTGGGCTGGAGGGAACGGAGGAGGGAGTAAGCGAGGAGAAGCCCAGGGGGATGGAGAGAGATGGAGGTTGAGAGACGAAGGGGTTTCTGGGGAGTTGAACTGAGAGAGGAAACGGGCACGAGTGGTGGTGAATGAAGGAGAGAGAAAGGTGTCTGAAGGGTGCGAGAGGAAGACAATACGATCGAGGAGGAAACGGTGTGAACGAGGGGACGGGGACAGTGGGATAGAAGGGAAGCGTAGAAAACGTGAAAACGAGATGGAATGACTCTACAGAAGAATGAAAGAACGAAAGAATCGAGAAGAGGAAGACTCGTTTGGAGAGGCAAGAAGACGTACGGTGAGTACACAGAGAGAAAGAAGGATCGGGTTCGGGATGTGATGAAGGGGGACATAGAT
>NW_028297182.1:2794927-2817427 GCF_055798465.1 Pogonomyrmex barbatus | reverse complement strand
GCAAACATTTCTTATTTAATTTTTTGGTAACTATAATTAAATAATGTTTCTTTAATTTTTATATGTTTTAAAATTTAAAATGAGATAAAATAATCAACACACACACACACACACACACACACACACACACACACACTCACACACACACACACACACACAATATCACTTGCAATATATATTTATTTTTTACGAAAAAATATTTTAAAACAAATTATTTTATTTTTACTTTATTTTAGCATTATTTATTCTTTTATATTATTTAGATTTAGGTACAAAGAAGCGACTCTCAGAAATACATTGAGCATAGAAATAGAATTAATACAAACAAACATCGGACGAAACATTTGTATTTGTTACAATTGACAAATGTTAATTTAATTCGCTACATATTTCTTAGATTTCTGATACTTTATATTTTAAGCAAAGGTTATAAAAAATGATCAATTTACGTAGAAAACTTGTCATCTGAAGCTTGGAGAAATACATGTTTTGTACAGCCTGTACGTATTATGAATTTTAGTGACGGGGTTGCGCATCAAGTTAATCCGCCGCTGGATGGGTGCGAGAACGACGCATCCCCCTTTGGATGATGTAATCATTCGTTCGAGGGGCGATAGAATAGCTCAAACGAAAATTACTTTCTCGAACATGCGGAGCAGCGATGAGTAAGTTAAGGATGAAGGGCAGGTCGCTTTCCCTTCCCTGAATATAAAAGACAAACTGTAATTCAAGTGGCAACTCCAAACCAGAATTACCATATTAATTACGATTTTTAAAACAAGTTCAAAATAGATTCCAATCCATTATCGATTATTCCGAAGATACAAGATATAAGATGATAAACTATCGCTACATCGAACTAAAAAAAAAAAAAAAAAAAAAAGTTTAAATAAGGTGCTCCTTTTCCTTGCGTTATTGCTTTTCATTTGGATATCGAACGATTTTAAAATATCTAAATATGAGTTTGAAACTTTCTTCATGTAAAACTCTATATATATCGTCAGATTAAATTCTCAAGGAGGAACGTTACATTCTCTCGAATCTGCGACACTCTACCTATCTATCTCACGTTTTAACGCTTTAACTGCTTGGCGTAACGGACGCGTTTCCCTCGAATTCGCGCATTTTCAACTTTGGTAACTCCGATATTCGCGCGAATCAAAATAGTGGTAGGCTTTATGCGAATCTGACAGCACTTCATCACGCAGCTCGTTTAATGGAACGTTCTATGAGCTATTTTCGACTTATGTGTCATGCATTCTAGTCTCGCATATAAATATAACCAAAGACGAGAACGCCGCGTAAATGCATGCGCGTGGCCACCGATGCACGCGCGCACGCACACACACACACACACACACACACACACCAGAGAGAGACACATATGTACTTATATACAGATCAAGTCTACATCATTGGCGGCTAGATTCATAGTGGGTACACTATATTCACTTTACCACGACGCCGATCAGGACACGCGCACGCACGCACTCACATACGTAGCACACACGCACGCACGCACGCACGCACGCACGCACGCACGCACGCACACAAATCTCCGCGTCATGCGCGTCAGCTATACATTCGTATTACCGAGCAGTTTATACGAAAAGGAGAAGTGCTCGAGGGGTGACCCCCATGTCATATTAACGAGGGGGTTAATTTAACCAAGCAAAATTATCGCACGGACTAACCATAGCCGAATTGAATGCTTCATTCATTTTAATTCTTCCTATCAATTTTGATTAGAATAATAATTTTTGAGCTAATTAAGAGCATGCATCAATATGCTAGCAATTGGCATATGCTAGAATATTATATATTATATGATCCTTTCAGCGTATAATTGTGAAAGATCGTTAAATTCACATAACTAAAGAGAAGAGCTACATTTACTTAATTAATTCTTGATTCATTAAATAAAAATTGATTCTTGAGTTCGAATTAATCACTTTTTTTCTATGGATTTTGACTCGTGCATTAATTATAGAAATGTGCTATACTCGGAAAGGAACACTCTGTAAAGAGATTAACTCGTACACTCTCTTTTATAATTTCTTTTATATTTCTCTAATACCCCCGTCGTGCTTAAATTAACCATGAATACTTACTTATCTTGCTCACTTTGTGCCGGTGTCTTGGACTTATATTTCTCTTTAGCTAACAGAAGGGAGCTATAAGAAGCACGTTCCAAACGGTCATATTAACGATCTAATAATATAATAATCGCAAAGCCAATATTTCTCGTCTGCACGATTTGAGGAAAAAAAAAATAGAAAATCAATAATTCGATCTGCAACTTTTCTCGCATATATTTATGTATCCCCTCGCCAAATGCAACTGCAAATCGAGATACGTTAGTTTTTGGTCTAACCCTCCCGATATATCAGTACGCACAACTTCCGCTCTGTATTAATAATATTCAAAGGTTGTCAACTTCGATGTTACGTTAAAGCGGAAAGCGCAGAACGATGTGGGCGGGTGGAGTGGAGGATAAATTGAAATCGACCGATACGTCCCACGTACGCCGCGTCAAATCATCAGATCGTCGATTTGGCTTCACACATGCCATTTTGAATAATCTATAGCGGATCCTTAATTAGCGTCCGACAGGTGCCTACGATCCCGCGAATTCTGGGAACCCGGCGAAATTGCGTCGTCCAGCTATATTCGATACCCTCGAACCAGAATTTCGATCCTGCTGAAATGGTTCTTTTTTTTTTTTTTTTTTTGTTAGTTTGCAAATCGCAATTTGATTGCGAGGGAAACCCGTCGTAACGCCGCGCTTGGGGGAGGGGAGGAGGGGGGGAGGGATTGCCTGCTTAGAGTGGCGCGCGGCAAAATTTTTCGTCGAATCCTTCGGAGGACGTGCCAGCCTTGCTCGCGCGGAGCCAGACGCTCAAAAACGAGAAATTAGGAGCGCGGAATCTCGCTATTTTTGGAGCACACTTACCATCGAGGTATAAGACTATTTCCAGACAGTAGACTTCGACCCTCCGCCGAATCCCGTAGAGTCTGCCCGATCGGTCATCCTCCCTCGCTTCTTTCAACGTCGTCTGCACCGCGCGGTATGCGATACGCTCAAAAGCCGAGCACGGCTTGTTTGTTTGAAGTCTGAAATTCTGCGAAATAGTCCCGGAGCAATTTTGGTAACCGACAGTCCGCGGCTAATAATCGAATTGCCTGCGAACCTCTTCGGTACTACTTCTTCCAAGACGATAAACAGAAGAATTTTGCGCCGCCGAACAAATAATCTCGCAAAGTTGCTTTAATCCGGGAGAGGATCTTATTCCCGGCGTATCGATTATTTCACTTTTGTCGTACCGACGAATTTCTCGAAATATTTCCCCGCGTTGAGATTTCATTCCAAATCCAAAAAGGCGAACGCGGCTCTTTTCGAAAGATAAATTCAAGATGGAAGGATCTTCTTTCCAGTCTCGTAGAGATCCCGAAGCTCCACTCCGCTTCGCGGCCAAGGGGGTTTCCGGGGGCTTTCTCGAAACCCGTATACGCCGTTGGGGAATCGCGCCGCGAAATATGTTTTACCGTGTAAAAACCATATGAATAATGGGATGGCATATCGTGCATCAGTATGCCGGTGACTGTTGGCCCAGGTCAAATTGACTTGAGCGTCTCCATGGCAACAACTACTCAGACTTCCGGCTGGTCGATATCCTACCAACTTGTATTTTGCGGCGGACCTCACCTTCTCTCCCTCTCTGTTCCTCTCTCTCTCTCTCTCTCTCTCTCTCTCTCTCTCTCTCTCGTTCTCACACGCAAACATATATACACTCTCTTCTTCCCTCTGCTCCTTCCTTCTTCCTCAGTCACTCATTCCGCAATGTCTCTCCCTCGCTCGCTCGCTCGCTCGCTCTCTAGAGCCTCACCCTCATCTTTACTCCTTCCCTCTCCTTCCTACGACTTCTACTTGTGCTTTACGATTCTCTTCGTTTCTACCGTCGAAGGAAAGGACAGACTTTGGAGCAGGCAATGTCGAATCTCCCCTCAATAGCGTGTGATACCATTTTATTCGGTCATTTTAATATAAGATTTCATAACTTATTACGATATGCATTTATGACTAATGGCCATCACGAAATGTAGACGCGGACAAGAGTTATTAAGAATATTTTTCTATGTTACTTAATAAAAAAATTTATAAAAGAAAAAATCTCTCACCTCTCCGAGCAACTTTGTATTGTGCAACCTTGTTTTAATTAAAATAGGAATTAAATTAGGAAGTGGAGATTTTTGAAAAATTTTTCAACCAATTAAGAAGTATCTGTCGATGAGGATGAACGCCGTGGTCGTTTTAATTCTTAAGACACCTTGAAAATTTACAATTGATAACCGTCACGGGGCTAAACAATGATTCCTCTTGTTGCCATCGCCGCGACAGCGTTTCCGTCCCCCCCCCCCCCCCCGTGAAGATAAAGCTCGTGGCGAGGTCGATTAGTCGAGTAGTTGGCGGGGCGCGGGGTGCGTGGTGAGGGGAAGACACGCGACGCGACGCGCCTCTTAACAACCGTCGTTACATATGACGACGATGATCGGCGACGAGACATCTTGCGCGCGCGGCCCGCGCGTACAGGTGCTCCCGACAGGCTGCTTTTACCTCGAAGGTGTGCTCGACTTCTGCTCGCGGTACACCTTCCCGGGGGAGGAGAGTCCCGTAGGCACGTGGACGACAGCGGCAACGTGCGTATGCCTGTGACGGCAGGTGGGAATGCCTTGTGAAACCCGCCAATTGCTACCGCTTTATCGCGGCGCACACGGCGTACACGGCGTAGCGAGAAAGAAAGAAGGATCATCGCGGAGCATCATCGGGAAATCGAACGTGGATCTCCGATTACGAAAATTCTCCTTGTTGTAGCTCCCTTGTCGTCAATGTGCACCGTCCATTCCACACCCGGGTGCGAATACCTCGCGCGACTGCGATGAGGAATCGAGGCGTGGTATTAATCGTGCGGATTAACTGTCCGGAGATGTCAGACGGTGAGCGGGATGGACTGGCGGAATTGATCTATTGATTTGGCAACGCAAAAGCTTTATTCTTCCTATTAGGCGCATCAAGAAGAATTCGATAATTAGTATCTTTTCCATTTTTAAGAGACAGTAGATAAAAGTATTTTATGTTAAATCCATTTATACTTATTATTACTGTAATCGCTAATGATTTCGTAAAGAGCAAAATGATTTCATCGTCATGCAGAGAATGATCGGAATGTATCACATATGTATGAGCAAATAGCCTTTATGTAGCCTTTTCTTTAATTCTTAAGAAAGATGCAGTTAAAGAGACTCGCAAGAGTGTAAAGCAGAAGTTTTGGAGCACTCGATATATCGATAACCGTATGTATCATCATAAGCAAGCGCGCACGTCGATCTAGGCGCTGCGAATTATTGGCGGAGGGGGGGGGGGATTCCGAATCCGCGTACCCGACGAATGCCAACCCTCCAATTCTCTAACCCTTGAAAGAGAAAAAAGAAAAACGACGCAAAGAAGCGTCCCTCTTGCAGTAGTGCCATATACATGCTTCTTCGTGGAAGAAGCGGTGCCGAGAGTCGCCCACTCTCGCGTCCGATCTCCCCCTTTCGCCCCCCTCTCAACACCAATACGAAGTCCGAGAGCATTGCGGAACGGTGGCAAAAGCGCAATGGTGGCGGAGGGTGGTGAGAAGAGGGGTTGAGACCTCGTAGATGGAAAGCGGCGGAGAGAGAGACCACGGAGAGGGATGGTTAAAGTGAAATGGGTGGTGGTAGGTAGGAGATCGACGCGAGGGGAGTTGGATCCACAGGGAGAGAGAGGAGGGCGAGCAGGAGGGGAGGATCGAAATGGAGGGATCGTGTGGGTGGCAGAAGCATAGGGTTGGATGGAGAGAGGGTGGATATATATCGCAATCGGGGGCACTATGTCGCGGCGGTAGCTCTGTCGACGTGAACTCTGTCTCGCCTCCCCTCCTAGCTCTCGCCAACCCTCCTCCCACGCATCAAAACCCCGCAAACTCCACTCTCTCGATCCACTTACCCGCGCACCGTCTCTGTTTGGCATTCTACGCGTGTCTTCGTCCTCTTTGATACAGCGACGAGAGAGAGAGAGAGAGAGAGAGAGAGAGAGAGAGAGGGGAGGGAGAGAAGGAATAGTAAAGGTAGTGGTGTAGAATACGATCAGGATCTTGCGAAGGCGTCTCGTCGATCGCGTTGATAACATCAACGGGAAACTCCTCGTCTCATTCTTGCCACCCCTTCGAAATACACTCTTCACGTCCTCTTTGGTTTGTCCTGTCCCTTTAAGCTTCTCCTCTCCTCTCCTCTTCATCTTTCGTCTCGACTCCAACAGGAGGATGAAGGCGATGGTCAGCAATGTTCTTGATACGTATATTGTCTAGTCTGCATAGGGAGGGGGAGGGATCTCATTGGCTGCCTAACTAACAACGTGGAATTTCTATCCTTCTCGCTTGAGAATTGAGAACTCTCTTTGTTCCTTTCATCTTCCTATATCTCAAATTCCGCACGGGAACTTTGTACAATGTGGATGATGTTGCTATACACGGTGGTAATTTACATCATAGTTGTACATATATATCGGGTTTGTTTGTATTAGCGCGCGTGTGTTAGACGAGCGGTGTTGGATGATTCTACGCACGACGACATCTTCACAAGGCCAAAGTCTGTTGATTGCCTGGCACAGTAGAACTCCCATTCCTCTTCCCTCTCGAGCGTATGTAACTCCCCGATGCTCGTGTCTCTTTGTCTTCGTCGCGAAATACATGCGGAAAGTCTCGACGGTATAGAGGGTAACGTTACAGACGACAGTAGTTTATGCTCGTGAAGGTTGCGAGTGTGTACAGGACGCACGGTACCGGTGTGGGGGCTGACGTACCTCGGTGTTGGTACCTACGGCAACCACCCTGCAGTGGCGTCTTGCCGACCGTCTAGCATCGCGAAATTTTCCTCTGATTCTCTCTCTGGTTTCCTCTCTATTCCTCCCACTCTTTCTGAACCTCTCAATCTCATCATCCTCGTCTATCCGCCCCTCTCGGGCTCGCCTCCCCGCTTCCATAGTCGAACAACGAACGTAGCGGAGCGAACGAGTCCGTGCGGGTGGCGTTATAGATGATGGTGTTAGCTTATGTTGGCCTGTGTAGTAGCAGATATGTAGTAGACACCCATACCGCGTGCTAGTGCGTACGTGATGTCGCATGAGCGTGATGTGTGTGTGTGACACGGACAGAGACAGAGACAGTGGTGGCGGAGTAGCTATGTGTACGCTATGCGTACGTGGGCACACGCGCGCGCGCGCGCGCGTGTGTATGTGTGTGCGCGCGCGCGCAAATGCACGGTAGCTATATAGCGGGTATCCTGCAAAGGCGTCTTGTTGGCCGCTCGGCTGATCAATACCCATCCAACTCTCTGCCTGCGCCCTATGCCCACGGGGCCGTGGACCGTACCTATACCTCTAACCACCCCTGAACTCGAATACTACCACCGTTACTGCCACCGCTACCGCCGCCACTACCACCACCACTATCACCACCACCACCGTCGGCTCTGATACCACCACCGACGCAGCTGTCACCCCTATTCCACCAATAGTGATAGCGGCAGCGGCAGTAGCGGCGCCCTTGCTCCTACCCTACTGGCCCCTACCGACACGCCGTTGACCCCTACGCAATTTACATCGCGGCCTCCATAAAGTTAATTGAAATTTCCGCCCGCTGCAACCCTCTGGCCGACGCCACTGCTCCGCTGCCACTGGAGCAGCGGTCCTCCTGTTGTTGGCTATTTCGTGGTTTACACGTTGTTCATTGACTATTGCGGGTTCTTGAATAGCGTTACTGTATTAAGAAATACAGCATCACTTCTCGACGAGATATCGGTCGGGTATAAATTGAATTTTGTATATCGGCTTTTCAGAAGTTGCAAATTTATTTTTATAACATCCTCAAATTCTCCTCGCAAGGAATCTTTATCTATTTTAAACTAACATTAAAAAATATTAATATTAAAAAAAATATAAAAATATTATATAATTTTTTATAAACCAATTTGCCTACATAAATCTGTTTAATTATCAGAATTAATTAAAACTAATCTTGGCGTATCATTTTCGGCTTGCATTAGTAGACTCTCAATGGCCGTAGAACGAGCCATTGAACAGCCATAGAACGAGTCAGACATAGCAGCAGCGATATCATTCATCTCTGGAGGCAATCCGGCGAAACCTCGATTGACGCCCTAGACATAATGAACGGTTAATCATATCTTGGCTATCGTTCCCTGCAATCAAGAACACGCCACTTCGGATCCTACACGCGCTTTACGCAATTTGAGGCAAGATGTTTCGAGCAGCTCCGCGAGCAGACCGGACAAACGCGCAGTAGAGTAGCAGGAAGAACGGATATGGTGGGTGCGTGTGCGCCCAAAAGGTAGAACCAAGTTTTGTGGCAGGTGCCGGTATATAACAGTGGCACGCGCACGCTCGTTCACACCGGTACGCTCTCTCTCTCTCTCTCTTTCTCTTTCTCTTTCTCCTTTTCTCTCTCTTTTTACCTTCTCTCTCCTTCTCCTTCGTTCTCTTCTTAGGTGTCTCTTCTTTCTCTATGACTCTTCTTCCTCCTCCCTCTTGTTCCTTCGCATCTTCCTCCATCTCCTCTGCCGGCGCGACCGCCACGGTCGCCCTCGGATTCTCCTCCCGTCCCTCCCTCTCGTACTCGTCTCTTCCTACTCGTTTCATCTACGTCGTCCTCGTTGTTCTCGTTTTGACTCTTTCTCCCCCTCTCCCGTTCCGCTGTCGCTCTGCATCCTCCTCCTCGCCGTTTCTTTTTCTTTTTGGTTTCCCCCTCACCCTTTCCTCTCCTACGTTCTTTCCCCTCTTCTTCATCTCTCCGTCTTTCTTTTTTCCCTTTCTCTCTCTCTCTCTCTCTCTCTCTCTCGCGCGCGCGCGCGCTCTCTCTCTTTCTCTCTCCCTTTTTCTGCTGCTCTTCTTCCACGTTTCTTCCTCAGCGGCTGCAGCCCCGATCTCAGATGCTTGACTCGTTGAGACAGGTGCCGCTGACTATTATGACCACCTTATATCCCCAAGTCACCACCGACACTAACACATAGTCATCCCATACCGTCCATCCACCGATGGCCACACACGCCACATTGTCGCGGTCCTCTCGGTTTATTTGTGTCCGGCATCTGAAAGGGGAACAGGTGGCCTCTGAGACAGAGGAATCGGGTGGACAAGACAAGAACGGGTGTGTAGGCAATGCATGCACGAGCGCGCCATGTGTAAGCGTCACGGTGAGAAGTCACTCGTTTTCACGACCGACTGAGGATCCTCTATACCTGCGAGAGAAGCCCGGGAATCCGTTGATAACGAGGACAAGATGTTTTACACGCGCTGCTCGATAACGCGTGACAATCGAACTGACTGGCGATTTAATCGTCATCCCAAATTAAAATGACTTCATTAAGAAATCGTTAAGAAATCGTTTAAATAATTTTAATTGTATCGAGCGCTAAAAGGCTTGACGCAACTCTGTTACAAAACATTCTCTCTCGATTTTACGATCGTCGAATTGGATCGACCGGCGAAATTCGTCATTCCTGGTGGAAAGGGAAACCCTCTGCCAAACGACAAAGTATTACTATTATCTTTATGCATTTTTATGTAACGCGGTTGATTACCCGGGAAACCGTGGGCGTTGTCTTACGACAGCGCGAAAGAAACGAATAACTTTCTCCGCGGCACAACAATTGACTCGTGAGACTCCTTTTTTTCGCCTTCGATATAATCGATGTCTTTCGGGCGTCGTGGCGCCTGACAATAAGTAGGCGGTGTGCATTGTGCCGGTCGTGTGCCGCGGCGCGATGCGGCACGGCGTGGCGTGACGCGGCGCGGCACGACGTGGCGCGGCACGGTGAAATTTTGTGAGAGCGCGTGTAACGCCCGTGTCTGTTAAAACCGCCGAATCCGTGCGCACACGTGCCCCGCACGGGAGCGAGAAGAAAGTGCATTCGCGGTTGCACCGGTTGTTGCACAGCGCTGCTCCACAAACCCGCGGCCCACCGCAGGCGCAAACGAATCGAAAGTCGAATCGTTCATCGGCATGAAGCGAGCGGGGAACTTTGTCGCGGTATTTAATGAATTCTGCACGGCGGATTAGGTGGAACTTTATAGAAATTCTGCCCGGGGTGCCTGTACCATACTTTCGCCGCGAACATTCTAATCCTGAGCGATCCAATTAGGAAATACGAAGCGGCTCATCGAATACCGCGGCGAGATTGGCGGAGACCGCTTGGAAAGAACTGTAACGGCTCTATAAATTGGCAAATGGGCGTTTAATGTAGAAAAAAATAAGAAGAATTTCTGGAGTACGTGATAGCATACTGATTGCGAATTGATCAAAAATTGATTAAACGTATAATACTTAAAAAGTGGAAGGTAAATGATTAGCATATTAAGCGAATTTTCTCTAAGTTAAGTTTAAAATGTAATTTATAAAAAAATTTATAAATATGATCGATTATATATTATATCGTTTCTTTAAAATATCCAATATACGTTACAAACAAAAATTATAGAAAAGATATATACTAAAAAAAAAAAAAAAACCCATAAAACATCTTTCTTATGTGACCTACATACGAGACATCAGAAGCGCAATAAACATTTCGAGTAATACAAAAGCATGTTACAATCGCTCCCACATGCAACGTTATACTTATCCCCATGATGCCAATATAAACTAAACGCGTTATAATTTTAATGCAATTAGAAGTTGGATTGCTACACACTTACACACTCGCGCGCGCGCGCGCGCGCACACATAAATTCACACAGATAGTAAGCCTCATATATTCAAGATGCCTCGGTGAAATCATTACGTCGAAGTTTCATTCGTGCTTTCTCCATTACTCCAGAAAACTTTCTTGTTTTTTTCGCCCTTGAAAAGATGAGGTTCATAAAGCCAATAAGTTCTTATTTACACCTAGCCTAAGAGTATTGGAATTATCTATGTGCATGTGCGTATATATGTGTATGTGTGTAACATCTATAGAATCAGAAATACTTAAAAATTATTAAAAGAAGTTTATTGTTATGATTATCTCGAATCATAGTAGATTTCAATTCTTTTGGATCGAGAATAATTATTTTTATTTTAAATAATAAACTGTAATAATTAAGAAATACAAACAAGACTTCTTAATGATTACTACAATTTGTTAAATTACATGACCCCGTTTTGACAATTATATATGTATGCAAAGATTAACTTTGATTATATATATATATATATATATATTTATATCAAAAATAATTTTTAATAAAAACTTTATTAAGTCTATTGGAAAAAATTTATTTAAAAAATTTTATTTTTCTACTTAAATTTGCAAAGATTTTATTAACTTTTCTTTACTTTTAAATTTCTTTATTTTTAATCAAGCTGTCGCCGATGATTTTTAACCCTGATTATTTTTAAGCGAAATCTGAATAAATGCAAATTATTAAATTGTATCTTGCTACGTAAACAATCTCTTATGGCTTATTAAAACGTCGAACGCAACCGATTTATCGCTGCTGAAAAGATAAGCTTATAATATGCTGTTCTTTGAATTTCACGCTTAAGTAAAATTTTATTTTAGAGATCGCACGTATGACACGCGTATAACATCCCTACGCATTCCTACATACTTCTCATTTTTCGTACGAAATTCGCGTCGCAGGCGCCCACACCATCGCCGTGTGACGTGTACGTGAGTACGTATCGTAGGGAGCAGGCAGCAACGCGAGTGGAACATCAGAGTGAGTACCTTTGTCCTCCTCCACCGCGTCAGAGGAGGTACGGGGTGCAGGATCCCTATTGATCTCCTCACAGAGCTCGAGCCAGTAGCAGAGAGTTCAGAGAGGAAAGGGGAGAAGGAAGAGAGGGAGGGAGGGGAGGGTTGGCACGGAGATAGGGAGCAATAGAACGAGCGAAAGAGACTGACAGCGAGGGTAAGAGCGGGAGGGAGGAAGACGGTGATTCCAGAGAGGATTGAGATAGAGAGAGGGAGGGAAGAAGGAAGAAGAGAGAGTGAGAGTGAGTGAGAGAGAGAGAGAGAGAGAGAGAGAGAGAGAGAGAGAGAGAGAGAGAGAGAGAGAGAGAGAGAGAAAGAGAGAGCGGAGGATGGATCTCAGCTGCGCTGCTGAGGGGGTGGCCGCGTTGTCATGCGCTGACTTGACGCGTCATTAATGTATTACAGGATAATGACAACAAACCGATATCCTATCCTATCCTGCCTCTACCGTCCCTTCCTCCCGCCACCCCTCCCGCCTCTCTCATCCCGCTCTCTTTACATCAGCGCGCGATACAGGGCGCGCGACTGTTTAAACGCCAGCTACAGAATCTATTGTTTCGCCGCTGACGCAAATCGCCGGGAATTGCTTTCGCATTGTATCAACGTTTGCCGCAATATGAAACAAATGCCGAATTTCGAACGCGGGAAGTTTCAGTTCTGCGCGCGCGGATCGATCTTAAGTCACCATCATCACCACCAGGGATATCCGAAGCCGAGCATGATTTCGATCAGCCCGGACATACATACATCGGAGTACAACAGAGGCAGAAATAGTTTGTACACATTTATTTAACAAGCCGAAGTATTTAACAGCCTACGCTTCCCAGCATTCCATAACGTGAAAAATCAAATCTTATCGAAAGTGAGTTCGATTCCGCCGCAATTCATCTAATATTTGCTGTAATAAAATTATTACGTTGTACGTGACATCTCGCTCATTTGTGTAAGACACACATAGAATTTACACAAGAATTACGTCAACGATTATGTCTAAACGATATTTACCAAATCTATTGCGAAAGATTGGTAATAACCGTCCACGCAGAGTATTAATAATCTAGATGAACGCAAAAGTGATCGTGAACTTCGACATTTTGAATTCGAGACATCTTTCAACGGTCATTTAATCGATGACGCGTGTTAAAATACATCCACGTCTGCGTGGGAGCAATTATGGAATATTTTTTTTTTTAAATCGTACGGAAGTACGATTTAAATGACTGATTACTTGACTGATTTCGAGCGATCAATCAATATGCTTGATAATTATAAGAGGGTAAAAATTTTTCTAGGCATTTATTTTGTCACTTCCGATCCTGAGTTTCCACCCTGTAACTCTTTGCATTTCATATGGCGTGTGCGTGTGCGTGTGCGTGCGTGCGTGCGTGTGTGCGTGTGTGTGTGTGTGTGTGTGTGTGTGTGTGTGTGTGTGTGTGTGTGTGTGTGTGTGTGTGTGTGTGTGTGTGTGTGTGTGTGAGAGAGAGAAATTGTGAATTGCCACGTACGATACGGGTGATACGCGAATATCTTTTGATGGTCTGTCATTTACGCGATGACTCATCGACGCATCTAAATCAATCGCTTGTCTCTACCAGAATGACGCAAGCGTTGCATGATGGTTGCGTCGACATTTAGTACACGTAACAAACATCGCGCGCGCGCGCGCGCGCGCGTGCGATGGCTTTAGAAAATTACAGAACTGCGAGCAGAGAGCGTATGTGGCAATATGACGACATGTGGCACAACAACCGCCGCGGTAATCGACACGTTCACAAACAGAATTGCGAAACGCGAATGCAGTCTCTTCGCTCGAAAAACGAATCTTTCGAAGGTACTGAAATTACGATTCTCTCCTCTCTACGGTTCGGGGGACGTCGACGTTTTCGGGACGCGTCGTTGTTAAATGGTGCAGAGGGTGCACATACATTTAAACGTATCACGACGATCGAGTGTATTGAGCATATCGCTTAAATTGCAACATAATAACGATCCTGCGGAGCGCGGTTGCGTAATACGAGGAAAAAATGAAGAACATTTCTGCATTAACGGCGAGGCCGCGACTGGCCGCATCGCCGGACCAACAATTCGCGCCACGATTTGCGGAACGATAACGGAATTTTATATCTCGCGAACGAGAACTTACGGCGGAACTTACTTGCGCGTGCATAGTTATCCGTGTTATCCGCAAACGTTACTGTGCAAACAACACGGCCCACCGCGCGATCTAACTGTTCTAACTCATCCGCGTGTCGGTCCATTGACGTAAATCACCGCTTGCCTGCATCCAAATCAGCGTTCACTACCGAACGAGCTTTACGTACAGAGAAGTAATCTCACGTTACGTAATATCTAAATTGTTCAATGCGCGTTACAACCGGCAATCTTACAAACAATATTTATTTAATAACAGCGCCTTTCGAGTAATAGTTAACCCCAGACCTTGACTCGCTCATGAAATATATTCTTTGTTTAAAATTGTACGGTTGTTTATTTTAAAACGGAAGTATTCCCGATGCGTTTCCCACGATGTGTTTATTTAGAGAATTTGTCATTTTAGAAAAATAAAATTCACTTAACAATTTATAAATAGAATGTAAATCGTTTATTTAAAAAATTAGAAAATAATTTATCATTTAATAAAAATAATTTTCCTATTCTAAGTAAATTATAATAAAATATAAAAAATATACATTTCAAATTTACAATGATAATTGTATAAAAATAAAAACAATTTAGATGTAGTCTGCTGTTTCCTTTCGCTGTATTCTACTAAAAATTCATGCAAATGATATGACTTAAGTAGTTGAGTAAGTGAAATAATAAATTTTTAACATGATAAATTAGCATAAAATAAATTATAATTTTATTATAAAAAATAGTTGTGTTACACAAGTAGTTTTTTTACGAAACAATTTTAATATTTTTTCATATATTTAATAGAAGAAACTTCTGTAATCGCTTATAGTTTAGTAAATATAATATATTATAAATAATTATATATACGTACAAGTAATATGTCAAATACTTAATAATGAGAAAAGAATATAGAATAATTTTCTTCGTTTAGCTAGCTAAAACAGCTATAGAGTGGCATTTGCCATTAAGAAATAATTATTAACGTCAGACGTGATAATTATTCTTGACAGTCATAGAATAAATATATTAATTTGGTATTAAGTAAAATACATTATAAATCTGATTCGCATTTAGTTATGACGTGCAACACGACAGGATAACGTCTCAAGTTTCACTGCTTGAGGTGAAACGGCGAATACGTACGTATACATGTAGGTGGACTTTCATAGATTTGATACGATTGCGTGATGCGTGTACGCTAAAGTACTTTCTAACTACGATCTATCATCTCTCTCGATGACGACATATTTGTTGTCTATCTGCGTCGGTTTTGCAGACTTCCGAGAATGAGATGCGAATTTATGATTTTAATTATTTCATAAAATAATTCATGTGGAATAACAGAACATTCACATCTCTGAAAAATCGACACTTGCAATTATTAAATTCTTTTTTAGTAATCCTCGAACTCCTAATTAGCTTTAAGACGAGTAACATGGGAGTTGAGATTTCAAGAATGATCGAAATTATTTCAAATATCTTGAAAATAACCAAGCTCGTATTTCACTTTATATCTTGCATTAATGATGATTACATGCATATATGATTTGCTTGGAATATAAGATAAAAAAATGAAATAGTAAGATATATTTTAATATTTTACATATGTATGTTATGTTTTTTTATATCTAAGATGTCATATCTATTTTCAATTAAACTGACATGATGCGGATAAAGAAAAATGTTCTAATATTTTTAAGGTATTTCTAAAGATATTTTCTCGATAGATAGTAGTGCCGCTAATCGCTAGATGTCCTATGAGCAATGTGTGTTCTTGACTTTAAAAATGATTTAATGCAATATAAAAAAAAAATCTGAAATACCTTTAGGCAGTATTGTACAATCAGCGCAGTTGCACCATTTAACATTAAAGTATGCCATACTCGAGTGAATGTTTTCAATAATTGTAAAAAAATAATCATTTTATTTTTATTTTTATTTTTATATTTGTCATACAGTGTTTCAAATATTGCTTCGAAAATTGGTTTCTTAAGTTAAAAATTAATAGACTATACAATTTGACAATAGATATGATTATTTTCCAACATACACATAGGAACTAATACTACAAGAAACTAATTGTAATTAACTTTGTATGATTTGTTCAGTTGAAATTAAATAGATCCGTCAAACAATCATAATAATACCACTACCACTTGTTTAAATTACCTTTGCTTTATGAAAAAGTCGTCTGATTTTATAAGGTCACGAGCCTTCGATCTCGTTTTATGTACATATGATACATAAAATTGCTTTTATCGATATTTACAATTCATTCGTGATCAAAAGTATTGACATTTTTATGAAGAAAAACAATAGCCAATCGTCAATAGCGAATCATCATTGGTCTGTATAGCGAGTACATCGCGATAGCAGATGGAAACAGGGAAAGCTGGTTAAATAGGTGACACAGATTTTCCGACGAAGGGAATGCAGCGATATATGTTTTGCGCCCTTAGTACTGTCTCGCTCTATAAATACACCGACAGGCAAACGTCCGCTGGACCAATCGACACGCCGAGCGCGCCGTCGCGCTCGCGTGCACGCGAGCACCCGCATTGCTCGCTCGCGTCAGCGCGATCTCGTACCTCTATATCGGTATTTTTGTAGCGGTTTATCATTTTTGTCCGGTGCCCCCCTTTTACACCCCACCATGGTTTATTTAAAGTGTCACGGAGGCGAAGGCGTGCACGCGCATGCGCATGCGCAATGCTCGGAGCGATGTTGGCCAACAGGCTGGTTACGGGCTTTACACCGGCCGTGTTGCCAAACCGCTTACGTATACGTGTGCCCGTGTGCGTGCATATGTGCACGCGCGTGCATGTGCATACCGCAGGCACACCGGAGCACCGAAGTATGTGCGCGCGCGCGCGCACGCGCATTCATACATATACGTATGGACACCGCCATTCTCCGCCGCAGTGCCAATCAGTGGCGGAACTGCAAGCCGGTGCATCCGAGAGGTCCACCGCTCGTACACGCGGAGGATTTCCAATCTTCTCCGTCTTCTTCGTTTTTCCCCCTTTTTTTTTTTTCACTCAATCGCCTTCCACCTTCGTTTCACTGGATGCCCCCAGTTTCGCGCCTAAACTTTTTTACGTACGCGGCGAATCCAGGTTACGAGGAGGATCTTAATTAATAATATGACGGCCGACTTATGCGCTCCACTACCAATCGTTCCGTCACTACTATCTACGTCGTCCAATCGTACCAATTGGTTATTGTACCAATTAACTGCCTGCTGGCTACTGGCTTGCCTTACCTTCATTCGGACGTCAATTCTCTCTCGAAGAAACATTAGTCTTGTTTAATAAAAATAGAGTAAAAAGTATTTGAAAGGTCTCCTTAAAATCTCCTTTCTTAAATTCAGTAGACTCAATAGAATTATTCTTTTTTATTTAATATAAAAAAAAGAGATTAAAAATTTCAATAAAAGCTAAATTTTTCAAAGTTAAAAAAAGACAGAGATTTGAAATCTGTCTCTGGTAGATATCGTTCATAAATGCATAAATAAGAAATAATATAAATAATATAAATAATATAAATATCTTAAATATGTACATAACAAGATATGATAGATTCATAAATAATTTTAATATTTTGAATACTTCTGGTCTTTCGATTAAAAAAAAAAGTTTTAATAAATTTATGCAATAATATTGTGTGTATTAGCCATGAGGGAGTAATCATGTGCAAAAAATTTTAACTTGTAAATATTCAAAGGAAAGCTAAAATAAACGCTAACACATTTACTGTATATTAATTATATTAAAAATTACCATTCCTGCAATTTGCTGATCTATACTATTTACTATGAGGGAAAACATCCAATAAAAATGTTTAAAAAAAAAAGAAGAAAAATAAATAATATTAGTACAAAATTATAATTACACAAATTCTCTCAATTATTTGAATAACTGTTTATATTTATAAAATATTAAAAGACACAATTTTTTGCATATTTTATTTATTGCTTTTGTTTTTTTAGGCAGCGTATATTTTTTCTATCATCCTAAGTTGTTATAACTCTCTTAGCAAAATCTTCGTCTCGCTTGTTTATACGGCCGGAGCCAAACGGTCAAGCAGAACCTATAATTATCAGGATAATTGGATAATAGTTACCAATTCATTCGATCAGCTGAATTATTCGATTCTCGAATGTGTACCGACGTCCCCGTCCGTTCGCAGAATCGTTTATATCAAAGCCGAACGAGATCGGCACGAGCCACAGCGGGCCGACATGACGGGTTTTTCATTATCGCCAATCGATAAGCAACGATCGACATGAATTATTCATTACAACGTATTAATTCGAACGCGTCACGGCTATCGACGAAGGTGTTCATCGTCAAATTAACCTGCGTCATCCGACGTACGGGTTGAGAAACTTGATCTATAAACTTCACGCCACTGTCGACTTCTCGACAAATAGATCTTGTTCCCTCGATCACGATGATGCACTTCCGCATACGTAAACTGGTAAAGCTAATCAATTAACATTGACTGTGTTCTCTACAATTATTTAGTAAATTAGTAGATTTTATTGGAAGAAGTTTAGAATTTATATACATATTTTAATTAATATTGAAAGAATCATTTGTAAAAATCTATTTGTTAAATATTAATACAAAATATAAGATATTTCGCAAGTTTCGTTTCCACTTATGGATTCTTCGATTCATTTGGAATTGTTATTCTTTATTTAAAAAAAAAAAAATATATATATATATATATATATAGAGTTTAATTTTTTAAGATATACATATAGTTTAAATTTTTGCTAAAAAATTAACTTTACGAATTAGTGAAGAAATGTAGATAATAACTGAAATTAGTAATGTTAATAATTTTGCCATAAAATTGTCATTGCGATATTCAAGATTTTGACAAAGTAGTTATTTGATTACTATCGAAAAAACAATTGATATAAAGTGACATGATATAATCAAATGTGAGATTCTGTCGATTATAGCGATGCTGTGACCTCGTTTCACCCAACATCATCCCCTGTAGTTAGTCATAGCTCAGTTTCGATCGCGGGAATAATAGTGCAGTTTGTGGGTACCGGCGAAAGACGAGGGGGGATGCACCCCTCGTTTGCGGGTTGAATTCGGGGAACTGAGGAAGCGAGTAATCATGGGACAAGAATCGAGACGATGGCTTGTCGCTCTGCCATGTGCATGGCCGAGTGTATGTATATTTTTACCTCCCTTACGTCGCGTTCGCACAATGCGGCACCGGCGCCTGCGTAGGAGCGTCCGCACTTTATTTTCGGTGTGATCAACAGAATCCCTTCCAGAATTAATTTTGGCGCCAATGATGCCGTATTTATGCATAGCTCCGCGTATACGCGGAAAGTTTTCGCTGGCGTAGCGATTTTACAGCCGAAGCGCGAATACATAAGCCAGACGAGGAAGAGGAATTTTTGCTGTCGTTATCTAAAAAGATAGATCGCGTTTAGGAAAGCTCGCAGAGAAATAATTCGATCGGCGTAAGTGGGGAAGAATATTCTCGTAACTTCCCGGATTCGCTATCCGTGCCAGCGAAGACGAAACATCGTACGACTCTCTCTCTCTCTCTCTCTCTCTCTCTCTCTCTCTCTCTCTCTCTCTCTCTCTCTCTCTCTCTCTCTTTCTCTCTTGTGAAAATAGCTTTCATACCAATTACAATAGCTTCCATTCCGATACCGATCGGGAAACCGGAGTGTATGAAATAGTATGACAATTAATTAGACAGATATTCTTTGGCTTTCTTGCAAAAAAAATTCTTGCATTTATATTCAACAATCTGTATTAGATACGTCAAAATCACATTCATATTCCTCGATCCCTTCATGTCACATGTGAAGCATCTTTCTCGGGAAAAATTGATATCATCTGTCGTTTGTTTTTATTCCTTTAAATATTGTAACAGTCCAGATTTAAATAAGAGAGATCTGTTAAAGTAAAATTCAGTCGAAAAGATAGATTATGTTGATTTATTTATGCCTATGAAGATTTTATTCGTTAAAATTATTATCAAGTCTCTGATTCAATTTAATTGACTAAAAAAGCGGATGTTTGAAATACTTATCGCGTTTTCTAATTTGTCCCAAACTTTGATGGACTTTCCTCGAAATCCAGAAATAATTTATTGTATAAAGTAAAATTATAATTATATGTGGATATTAAACAAAAATTAAACAAGATAAAAATTAAAATTCATGGATATATTTTTCAGAGAAAAAAATCGTTGCATCTAACTATTATCTAATCACAAATCTGCTTAATATTATTAACCAAAAAAAAAAATGATTATGTAGACGATATAAACGCGATCATTAGGCGCAACGACACTTTCACTATGTATCTTTAGAAACATCGAACGACTATTTTCACCTCGCCGCCTCTCTTCCACATCTTAACTGTTGCAGCTAATGAGAAACACATGTTTACCACTAAATTTAGTATTAGCCCTAATAGGAATAGGATTTGGTGGAAGGGAGGAAAAGATAACTAAATCGAAGCGCCAAAGAGTTGTCGCGCGAAACAAACGAGGATGCCAGCGTCGTGGAGGCCACGATTTTCGGCCCGCAATCGCGGTTCCTCGCGAGACGGACCGTGTTCTCACCGTGAACCGGAACCACGAGGAGGAACCAACATCGACCGATTGGACATGTTATTTAAGTGCAGTTTACAAGAGAAGGAAGTGCGCAGGAAGTCGACGAAGGAAGGAGGGCGGCGCTCGCGAGCGCCGCGTGGCCTTGCGCGCTATAAACAACTTTCAGAGGTAAAAAGAGGAAGAAGCGCGTGGCACAAATCAGAGAGGGTGACGCCTTATGGCGCGCGCCTAATAATAACGCAAATATGTTCATCGTTCGCCACGGCCCGCGTTCGCCACGTGCGATACTTGTCGCGCATGTCCGTTTCCTCGCGCCGCTCTTTCGCTCTCTCAGGTGCGCATTCCGATCGATACAATTTCGCCAATCTAAGAAGTGATCTATATGTATATGTCGCGGACCGTTTGTGAAATCTGGCCTGTACACGGGATATGTGCCAGACCATACGCAATCCCTCGCTCGTGAATTCCTTACTGAATTTTAAGTCAATTTTCCCTCGGCGAGATTTTCACGGAAAAGCTATTGTTTTGTATGTAGCTCTTGACAATTGAGCTATCCTTACTTGAGCTACTTTTTTTTAAGTAGATTAGATAGCTACTTAAAAAAGTTATATTTTACTTACTTACATATATATCGAAACTTGATCTTTTGTGAAACCACAACGTAAAGTTTCAACAATAATATATGGACGTTCAGTGAGTCATTAAAGTAAAGCTCTAATCTTTTAATAAAAAATCTGATTTGTTAATAATCTATATAGAAAATATTAAAAAAGATAGGAATAGTAAAAGTAAATTGTGTAACATGCGTAATTATAATTCGATAGGATAGTTTTTTGTACCTTAATCGATTTCAACGCTGAAAAGACATTGCGCGAGATTTAACAATCGCAGGTCATGAAGACAAGTATAAATCTATGCACAAAGACAATAGACAGCACTTGCAGACTTGGAGATGCAAACAGCTCTAGAACTAGCTTGTAAAAGTAGGCTTTCTTTTATTAGACTTGCCTACTTTTACCAATTCCTTTCACTGAGACAATTGTACGACATTGCACTCTTAAGTGTTGAATTTGAGCCTTTCAAACGGCTTCTCGACTCTTCGAGAAGCTTGAAAATTTTATTGCGCTGTTTGCAATCATTGGCACCTTATAATACATAACAAAATATTTCCTGCTGTAATATTTACAGTGTGAATCCAAAAGTGTCATCTTCCAAGTCCAAATCCAGATCAGAAATGCTTATGCATTTTAAACCATTTGGGATCTCGTCTACCTGACACATGCATCCGTAAAATCCAAAATATATCCCCTTGTCTAATATAAAAGAAGATTGGTACGTATCATTTTAAAACCTAATTTTTTACAAACAAACACAAGCAAAACAAAAAATGTGTATGACAAACAAATATACACATACAAATGTTTGCACGGTCGAAAGACGATCGAAATTGGTATACGCGAGCGAGAGTCTTGGAAGATTCGTCAGATTTCTAGCACTGGGACACGGTGCATCGAGTTAAAAGTTAAGTTAATCGTAATCAGAGGAATTCTGCGGACGGGCGAAAACGCACGTTCGCACGTGGTGTACACATGGGTACATTCGAGGGCGTCTTCATTGACCGGTTATCTAGGTAATGCAACAACATTGTATTGCGCCACGAGCTATGTGTTGCCGCAGTATTATGGTTCACGGGAAAAGATAATGGGCCGGCCAGGTCACTATGGCGACATTATCCCGTTAGGCTTGAAAGTATATTTTCTACTCGTTGTGGCAATGACTGCGCCGGCCGGGCGACCGGCCGCTGCGCTGCGCCGCGCCGCGCCGCGCCGCGCCGGCCGCGTGGCAAAACGTCGACGTCGGGGCTTACCGATGAAGATTACCGCTTCGGCACCTGAACCGTATTCGGTTAACGGCTGACAAGCACGTATCGGG
>NW_028297182.1:2595501-2616317 GCF_055798465.1 Pogonomyrmex barbatus | reverse complement strand
GAATCTCTCTCTTGAAGAAGAAGAAGATATTTGATCTCTTGAAGAAGAAGATATTTGATTTCGTATAAATTAAAATAATTCATAAAATGGTGATGTACTATTCATGGTATTGATGAAGGTAGAATTGCAATGTCAAATGTCAGAAAAAAGATTTTAGAAAAGAATGCTCGAATGCTTTAATATTTCATAAAGTTTTTACGATCATTCGCTATTGAGATGACCTCAGTCACATGCTATTTAACCGTAATGTTGTAACCATCGCAAACTCATTTTGGCTATCTAAAAGACATTACAGCCTCGATATAATGGCATAATCGATACAGTTGGTCTTTAGATTTTAGCTTCCCGCTTTCTAAGTAAATACAGATATCATGTACACAGCTGACCATTACCAGGCCACCCGGTATATCCCAGGTCACATCGGGATCGAACTTCGATCGGGACTACGCCAGACGGCGGCAATGAGTTACCGACCTTAAAGAATGCATTATGCGTCTGATTTATGCATAACCGATTTTGCGCGCGATGTAAATTTTAATGTCGACGCGACGTTGCACTTCGTGATTCCACAAAGAGGATCTGTGCCAAGGTGCTCGAAACCTAACCAATTCACGATTTCGTCCGATTCCTTGAATCGCTTCGCATTAATTCTTCCCGAGATTTACGCATTTTTAAATTTTTGATTTATTTCCTAAAAGATTCTTGGATTCTTTTTAATGCCATTTTTGATAAATTTTGTACCGACGGAAATTAATGCGTAACACAAACAAGGATGATAGGAATTAATAATATCCCCGTTTCCATTCCACTCCAAAGATTCTTGTCCAAGATGTAGCTCTTCATAAATATGCAAATGAAGTAATTGGTATAATGCCAAGAATAAAATCTATTTATGTGTGCATTACGTGCTAGTTATTAAAATATGATCGATAATACGTTTTCAAAGAGAGCGCCTATTAGATATGCTCCGTGAAAACATTCGCCTCGGTAAGTCGGAAAAGAGTCAGAGTTCCTCACATTATAACGGTCTCTCACGCTGTTATTTCTGCGCACGCATTTTATTGGAAATTAGAGCAAATGGGTAAATTGATACGTCATGCTGACGACTAATAATTCAGTCCATTTATACATTACTACTGTGTAATTATCCGAAGATGGTAAATAATTGTAGGGCTGAAATAATGGAGTTCGCGATACGTTCGCGCAGCATCAGCTTATCAAACGACGGCAGCTCTCGTTAAAGCTGAATGCAAGATATTAAATCCACTTCAACGTTCGGAGAGGAAGGGGGAGGGGGGGGGATGCGGGAGAGGAGTCAGAAATACAAATACGAAAGCCGACGAGTTTAATACGCAATGCGAGCCCGTAATCAAACGTTCGTCTAAAAACATGAATTAACAGAAAATTATGCTTATTTATCACGCGCTAACGCATTCGAATTTACGGCACACAATAATCTTATCCTGGCACTCGAGAATGCAGATCCCTGCCCCGCGGGCTTAAATTATCTCTGCATTTACATATTTATAAGATTATACGCATCTAGATATGTAGAAATCGTTGACGTAGTCATAACAAGCGCGCGTACGTAAGAGGAATATATTTACCGTAGCGAGAGACTCGCGGGCGATCCGCGGCGGACTGGAAATGCAAACGTAAAACGAAAACATTCTTCAACGCTACCTACGTGTTTATATTTTCTTCTGCGGTATATATTTTACTCATCTCCAACTGTATTAATCTATCCTTCTTTCTCTTGGTCTTCTTTTTTTAAACGGCAACGGCCTTTCTAGCTACTCGAAATTATCGAAAATCGTCACGCGACGTGACGGTTTTCCGCCGACGGAGTGAAAACTTCCGGAGATATTTCGAGGACTCCGATTATTCTCGTTACGTATTTAGATTTTTTTTCATTTGGTTTTTTTCGCTTTCGAAAAAAATGCATTTGGACGGTTGCGTTGTTACAACGCGATGGCGGAAGCTGCGCGGCGCGTACAAAGTCAATTGTAATAGGCCGCACGTGCATCGTTACGATAAAACAAATGTCACGCGGGTGTGTCGTGTTTCAATCCACTTTCTAATCGGATAACGGGCTCTTTGGTTTGCGCGGTTCGGGTTAATAACCCGCGGATCGAAGATATCGGAGATACGCGCAGTTATATATTTAATACAGAAAAAAAATTAGTTTTAATTTTAAATTAATTTTAAAACTAATTTTTTTTTTGTAACTATATATTTTTAAATTATATAATCAAGAATATAATAGTCTTTTTAAAAAAATTTCAGTCGGTTTGATTGAATTTATGTATTGATGTAAATACAAATGTAAAATTTTTTAGTGTTGAGTTTGAGCAAAAGTAATACTTGCATCAATACAAATTCAATTAAATTAAGATTAAAATTTTTTTAAGAAGATTATAATATTTTTGCTTATATATATATATATATATAAACAAATTAGAAGAGAATATTTTTCTTGTTTTAAAACTAATTTTTTTTTGTCTATGCAACAAAATTTTCAACAATGCGCGCCTTTTTCTATATCTGTAGTAAATTTCCAAGACAGACGAAATCTCTCACGAGATATATAGTTGATGTAATATATTTCGGAAAATGTATGTGTTAAATATCGAAAGCGGAACGATTTGAATAGTATAATATGTTTGTCTGTAAATAGTTCTACAGATTTTTGCGGGAATAACCGAGATTATTTATAATGCAAATATATTTTACAGAATAAAATAGTAATGTTGATAGTGGGTTATTTCACCTGTTCAACTAGCTTTCACCATTAATCTCAAGCACTTAGCACATATCTGGATCAGGCTAACAGCCATTTCTAAAAATTGTAGACTCGGTATGTATTAAATATTGACCCTAGATAAATGAAGTGATATGAATTTCTTTTTTTTGTTATAACTTGTTTATAAGCTGTCAATCTCAACAGCAGTAAAACAATTTCATAAAGTGTCATGTAATATTTAATAGAAAAATATATGTTTCATATATTTCGTACATTGTAAATAAAACATACATATAATAATTAAAAGTATACCGTGAAGCAAAAAAAATCGTCATTGGAAAATAATTGCAGAGACGATCGTATATTATTAATTGACAAATAAAGTGCTAAAAATGAATTTTAACTCTATTTATTTTAAAAATATTAAAATTTTTCGTACATCAAAACGCAATTATTATCCTGTAAAAAATTGCAAATCTCACAGCGTGATATATTTTTCTTACAATGAGCCGTGAGGATTACAATTTTCCAACTATCCCGCATATACTCGCACATTCAACCTAAGAACATTACATACTTATATATTTGAGTTCTTAGTGTCATCGTCATAATTCCATATGAAAATGAGACCTTGTTATCCTCCTTCGTGTCTCTGATGCAAATGTATAGCACGTCGAAAGACGATACCGAGCTCGTTGGACTGTACGATGTACTGCGGACCGAAAGTTCCCGCTTTACATGAAAATTATGTTCGCGAGCTGATGCAAGAGGCAAAAGCCAACTTGCCGCATCGGAGGAAAACGTCGCAGTATCTGACTTAGTTTCACCTCCGCGCGCGCGCGCGGAGACTCTCGCACGGCGACGCCAATAAAATTCCGCCGTGGTTCTTCGGCCACGTAGAAAAGTAGGACGTGGATCTCGCCACGACAAGTGGAGACATAGAGACTACGCATTTGCATCTTTGAATAACCATACGTCATATTCATATCACCGGGACGGTCGACCGTCGCGAGTGCCTATAAATCGCGTAATATCCGACGACTATCCCAACGGTATCGATACGACTCATTTACCCATCGTTCATATATATATATATATATATATATATATATATATATATATATAAAATATACGTTTACTTTCAGTCGACAGTCGTAATTTTTCTTGCGTATCAGACGCACGTAAGAAAAATGTGCACCTCGCATTTTAGTAGGAATAAATCCCGTTCCGATTGAAGACTGTCCAAAACGAGAGTTATATATATTTTATACAGAAAAAAATTAGTGAAAATTAGTGAATTAGTAGAAAATTGATTCCAACGGAAAGGTGTACTCGAATATTGGATTGAACCGAGATTCGCGAGCGCTTGTTGACACAATAATAATAATAATTAAAAAAATTAATAATATATAATATATATTTACTTTTCAATCGACAAGTCGCACTTTTCCTAGGCGTACACATAAATCCTCAGGCACACATAAAAAAAAAAATGTGCATTCCGCATTTCAGTAAGAAACAGATCTCCCGTTCCGATTGAAGGCTGTCCGAAACAAGAGGGCGATGGGAAATTGACTCGTCGTTCGATTCCAATCGAAGGAAAGGGCGTACTCGAGATGCTGGCTCGAGCGCCGAGATTCGCGAGCGCCTATTGACACGATCCGCGCGTAAAAGAGCGCCCGACATAAAGAGGCGCGACGACGCGAGCGACGTCACTGTGTGGGTGTAGACGATACTATCTCTAAGCTCGTCGCGAGGGCATTGCACCGCGCGTGCATACGCGCGACGAAGGAGGACTTGCATCACTTAGCTCGGCTCCTTAAGGCTCCTCCAGTCTTCCTCCGGTATGCCGACACCGTACGCGCCGTACTTCGCCATCGTCTTCGTCGTCGTCGTCGTCGTCGCTGTCGTTAAATTGACATGCTCGCACCTGCGACGATCTCCCGCGAGTCTCGAGACTCATTTTCACGTGGCACCGTGCCCAAATCTCTCCTCTCGCGAGAAGACCGAATGCCACGAGAGAGAAACGCCGATATCGAACGATAAAGACGAACGTTGGATTCCCGAATCAAACAATGTCTCCTTTTCAGACGGAATTTCTTGGAAATAACTAAAGTGACAAAAACTTAAACTTAATTATTTATTTGGTAAAAATGACCTTTGAGAGGACAGTAAAAATAAGGAGCTCGGGCATTTAATTTTAATCCAAGATCATGTTCTGACAACAAGAACTTGTAATTGTTGAAAATTGACGAGAGATTATGTTCCGATAACGCTGATAAAAGAGACTGCTTGATTTTAAAGACATTAAAGTGTTTTATTCCTTGTCTCCATTTTTGAAATATTTAAAAATATCTTAATTATAAACGGATGTGCCATGATGTTTAGATTTAAAACACTAAAACATTTAATTTTGAAAAAATTTTTTATTATTATTAAACGTTTTGTATTGAATAAAACGTTTTAAATTTAGATGTTTTCCTCATTTAGATGCTCTCTTGTTTTTACGGTGAAGACAACTTGTAATATTGATTAATTCAATTATGATACCTCGGATCGCTTTAACATCGGATTATTTATATTATTTATATCTCACAATATAGAAATCTGATATTGATTAAACTTTGGAATTTCGATGTTTCGGTATGCTCATGTAAAATAATACTCGAACACAAATATTGAATAACGTTAGCAAAGCCTTCCCCTAAATCAAAGTACGGCTTCGGTCTATCGGGTCGGGCATAAGTGGTCTGCCGTTCTCGTCGTTATCGATTATCACATCGGATTTCTAGTTTCCACTACGTTTTGAGTGAGGCTTATCTCCAATAAGTATTTCTCCGCATTGATCCGATACCGGTTTGTTCCTCATTGAAGTATCGAGTCATCGGCGGTACACCGGCTGCACTCCGCGGCGGGTAATCTCGACCTCATCGCCGTCATCGCCGGCAAATATCGATGTATGTCCCGGACGGATAAGATTCTCGTCGCAGACACGGACACGGCATAACGGGACAAACGCGACAAACGAGTCGCGCGGGCGAGCCGCGATGCCGCGCGGCGATTTTTACGCTAATTATCGCGATCTCCCGTCGGTGCGGTGCATTAAATACGCGCGCGCGTGCGCGAGGCGCTCGTAGTATGCGCGGAACTCGTACGAACTCGCCGCGACGTGCGAGAGTAAACAGGAAGATATCAGCCACACGTAAATCCAAACGTAAATCGCACAGTTGCGAGTTAATTATTATCATACGCGCACGCTTGGAAAATAAACGAATTAAAGTCCCCGTTGGCTCGATACGGTCTCCTAATCGGTATGATCGCTCGATAAACGATGGCGACAGACGAGTAAGTAAATCTCTAATCGCGCGTCGACATAGTTGTGTTATTGCTTTGTTTATCATATAATATTTCATTCTGCGTTATTTTAATTGTCTGGAATGATTATCAATAACTCGCTCTCTCTTGAGCGAATTAATTGATTTGAAACTTTATTTATTCTTCCTGCATTACTCGGCGGTTTTTTAATATATATATCACGATGATTTTATCTATATTATACAATTTAAATAAAATTAAATAAGCGATAAAATTTGAATATTCAAAAAATTGTAATATTAATAAAATAACTTTCCTCTCTTCTTTTAATTTAATTTATTAGGATGCCGAGGATCGTCGAGGAATAACTCCGATAATGATCTTTCTGAAATTTTGCAGATTTACGCAGAGACAACGCACACGTTGCTATTGTCGCGATTGTAAAACAAGATCGAGCATCAAGAAGAATTACAGGCGGCAGCTGTTCTTCTCGTCGGCATCCGGCGTTATTTGCGATTCCTGGTATCGATATCACTGGCATATCAAGCGCGCCCAATAATTTCACTTGGGCCGCATCCGAACCGTTAAAATCAGCGTAATTAATGTCAAACCGTCCGCAATCGAGCACGCATGGAGGATTATAATAGCTTCGCCTTCAGATATACTTGACGAGTTGTACGTGACACGCGCGACATATTATTGCAGGCCACGGTACGCGGACGTTCTTCGGACTGAGATCGTCGCAGTCATCGTGTCACCTTGATGATCAGATTTTTCCATTGTATTAGGCAGTCCTCGAGTCGTGACGGTCGTTTCCGAGTGACCTCTTAAACATCAAATTATATTCCAAACGTAAAATTTTGTAGAATTTAATTATCTCGATGTGCTTCATAAACTGATAACAAGATTTATTGTGATATTAACGAATTATATTTGGAGCATCAGATAATAAAATATTAAAACATGTTTTTATTGTAAACTGACGGTTTATAATAATTTTAATAGAATGAGAAATATTAAATGAGGAAGATGAGGAGAAAACGGGAAAAGAAGCCAAAGTAAATGTAGATTACATTTTCACGTTTTTTTCACGAACTTTGCCTCTTAAGCTCCTAAAATCTGTATTTTTAGTTTTTAGAAAGTACTATAATTATATATGCATGTATGTAATTTTTGACTAAATAACGTGATCATTAATAAACGAATCATTGCCTTAACTTGCATTTTCGTAATTTACTTTACTTAATACAGTAACTTAAGAAAAAATTAATGGAAAGAATGCGCAATCTTAGTACGGCGAAAAGCGCTCCAATTTTCAATAAGAATTATTTTATTACATCCGCCAATCGACTCGCACATTTAACATCCCAATTAAAGATATATATTTTAATCACAATCTCCAAAATTGTTATGTATTTCGTACATTCACAATTATCATTCACCGCCCGCCGACTTGTCCTCCGTTCGTCCGTACGATAGCCGATAGGACTTCGGCCTCGACGCAGCGTTCCAAATGAGGAACGTCTAATAGGCAGCAATGTGTGCTCGCTGCCAAGGAAGGAAGGTTATCGCGCTCGATACCAAGGATCTCGCCGAGGCGTGTTAACCGCCGAGGGGACTGCAAGTACGGCCGGCGGCGCGTAATGCCTCGCGTGCGTACGTGCATGCGTGCGTGCGTGCGTGCGTGCGTGAGTACGTGCGAGCGCATATATGCCGCATGTGGAAGAGACAACACTCTCTCGCCTCTCGCGCGCCGCGGAGAGGCGTTGCGCGAGCAGCGGCGACGAGAGTCGACGATGTCTTCGGCGAAGCGGCGAAGTAGTGGTGGTTGGCCACCCCTGGCCTGGATACCGTCGCATGTTGTTCACCTCCGTGAAAGTACTCGCGCGCGACGCGTACGCACGCACGCACGCACGCGGCGCAGCAAACCGCCACGAGAGATGTGGACACTACGCGCATGCACGTACGCACGTATGCACGCACGCACGCACGCACGCACGCACGTACGGAGCAACGGCCGAGAAGTGTGGGCAGAACGCGTCACACGTCGATGTCATGCGCTTACAATAGAGGACACAGTTGTTTTGCAGTTTCGATGCAGCCTTCAGAAAAGTATTCTCGACCTCCTCTCCGGCGCGGTTAATATGAATTACAAAACGGTAATGAATGATACGCTACTTAGTTAACTGAGATTTTCATATCATTCGCTTCTACGTAGTAGGATTGCCAATGGTGCGGGGTCTATGGGGTGCGAGCTTTAGTGGAGAAAAAGAAAGAGGAGAATTATACTTCAATTTGTTAATATCACAGCACAAGAAATGTAGAACAATTTTAAACGTTCTTAGTAATATTGAAGTCTCATTCACAATGTTTGATGGAAGAAAATTTCTTTTTTCCCGATACTTTTCCTATTCATGTTACAGATTGAAATCTGTATACTGAAAACTACAATTAATGTTAACATCTTCAAACACAAAATCGAAATGAAATTCGTAAAAAAATAAAAATATTCAAAGAAAGTTCTTCTTATAAATTTTTCTCGCGAATGAGCGTTCGAGCAATACATGTGCGTGCGAAAGAGTTGCGAAATAAGTTACGTACAAATATAATACATTAAACGCATCGTGGCTGTCGCGTAGCTCGAGCGGAACGATCTGTCGCAGGGGTGGCGGGGGGGGAAGGAGGGATTGACTGCTTGCGTTTCCGATTGCCGGTTATGAAATTTCATCAGCGCTTTGACGTAAGTGCCAGAGAGCTGGTCCCAAATTGGGTGTCCGTCTCTCGCTCTCGTTGCCGGTCCTCCCGGTCCCGTTTCGTCGTCCTCCCTTCCGTCTCTCGCCCGCAGTATCTTCGGTGGCGAGCGGACGTCTCCCCTCCCCCTCGTCCTCACGCACTTCCGTCGCCGTCTTTACGTCGCCGTTTCTCCACACAGCTGTCCGGCCGCGACATAACCGAAAGGACCACATAGGAGCGGGGTGATGTACCGTTACGTGGTAGAATGGCGGTTGGTTGTTAGTGTGGCAGTGTGTTAGCCGGGCAGGATCACGTAGGTAGGTAGGTTGGTAGGTAGGCAGGCGGTGCGCTCGCGCGCACGCGCGCGTGCCCGCCCGTGCAACTTGGGTACCGGTGTGGGTGTACGGTGAAGGTAGTGCGAACAGGAAACGCGAGGACGAAGACGCGACGTGGAGAGGACGAGGAAGATCTACTGTGGACCACCTCACCTAGGAGATGAGGACGCCAACAGCTGTGCGCTGCTCGTAGGTTGTCGAGGAACCTGTCCCTACAAATCTTTATAACCGCTACCATCATCATCCTCTCTCGCTCTTTTACCTCTTTCCGTTTATCCTGTCCCTTTTCTCTCTCTCTCTCTCTCTCTCTCTCTCTCTCTCTCTCTCTCTTCCCCTATCTCTCCGTTCTTCTCGTGCCATTGGTGCCATGCGCCAGCGTTGGCGTGCGATATACATCAGGATTCCTTCACGGCGATTCCTCTACCGTATATTATGATATTATGACCCGGTACTTCCCATGAACGGGATGAGGTAGTTCTGCGGATCTTCGATCATCTCAACGCGATTGCAGAAACGGCGAACGAATCGAATTCGATGAAAAGGTCGGTTTCTTCAAGCGACAAAAGAAAAATGCAAAAGATGTGCGTTATTAGTTCCGCAAAATTAGAGATGTATCATTAAAGTTTATCATAGAGAAAGTTTTAAAGCAGATCTGCTCTCTCATTTATCTCATATACATTATAACATCTGAACAAAGTAAATATATTAATAGCTGGGATATTAAATGCAGGAAAGGATAGCTCCGATAGCTCCGATAGCTCGAGTTTGAACGATGCTAGCGGAAGTTTCATTAAATTGCAAGACTCTACAAAATATTGAAAGGATATTCAAAGGATTATTAATTCAGAATAACATTAATTTAAAGAAACTTTGATTACAAAATATGCAATTGCATCGATTTGATTACGATGAGATATCGTAATCTTTTCGATTAACTTCCTATGAGGGGGTTCAATAAATACACGAAAATCGTGATGTCAGAAATATCCGGGACAGCCATTACGTGACAAGCTCAACGTATTCAGGATGAAGATTAATCTCTCACTCGTCGCGATGCAAATATTTACGTCTTGGCAAGTTGTGTCACCGTGAGTGACTCTCCTCCAGCTGTCACGAGGTACAGCGCGATATATTGCATTGTCAATGGGATTTGGGAGAAATTTCAGGCAACTTTTACTAGTAAAAGATGATCGGTCCGCCTATACGCGAACGTATCGACAAGTTCCTCCGACTGATCCAATGTGACAGTCGCACAGATGCCTAATTTAATCCGGCTGTCAAGGGCTTAATTGCGAAGGAGGAAAAAGCTCCCGCTGTGTGAACGTCATCGTGAATATTAACAGCGCGGCTGGCAATGTCACGTGTTTGCGGGGCGGATCCCGTTCGCGTTAGCCCTATCCGTTTCTGAGCGAGCAACGTTAAAAGACAATTAATCTGAATAACTCAGCCTAGACCCGAACTCGCGTCCTACATTTCGTGACGCAGTCACGTTTGCGCGTTGAACATTTCTAATCGTGAATAACCGAGCTGACGAGCAGTTGGGGATGTGCAGTTTATAATTAGAGTAGTTATACAGTTGCAGAGATATCGCACTGACAACATCTTCGAGACGTGACGTCAGATCGGTCACAAATAAGGCAAAATTGACCGACCACAAATATATAATCTAATGGATAACAACAGGAGTCTAATCTTGACTTGTTATTAACCTAAATGAATGATAAATTCATTCTCTACATTGTCACATAACTCGAATTAATCATATCACATAAAAAAATAGGATGCAGGGACAAAATTAAACATAAAAATATTAAAATTATTATTTCATTCATGAATCTGGACATTTTGTATGAACACAGATGTATATAATGGAAAACGTCTGTAAAATTCAATACCCACTTACTAAAATTTAGAGGACTGATAAATAAATAATAATGTAGATTTATGTCTTCCTTGTCTGGGTCAAACGCTACTTTTTATCTTTATTTTAGACCTATCTGTTTAACAATTTAAAAGATTTGTTATTAACCTAAATGAATGATAAATCGCATTTTTATTAAAAAATATAATTTTTTATTATAATTCGATAATTATCTATGTATTAACTATTAAATATAAATCTCTACATTGTCACATAATTCGAATTAATCATAGCACATAAAAAAATAGGATGGCAAAATTAAACATAAAAATATTAAAATTATTAATAAAAACAATTAGATGAAAAATGCTTTAAATTAACTAAAAATTTTATCAATGATCTAAAGACTATTCCATGTAACGTCTTAGTCACAGTTAATCCCAGATGTCGGACAGACTTCCTAACGTACTATGTACTATGATAATAAACGTCGCCCGGTGCTTTCAGAACGAATGGCCAACGATTTATGAAGATTCCGCTGTTTTGGCAATGTGACGACAGTAAGAAGACAAGCGTTGATCGCGTTACGTCTCTGTGAGCGTTTTAACCGTACATCGATGAAATTTATATCTCCTTGTGCACAGTTTATTAGCTGATTACACCTAACCGGCGCGACGAAGTTATTTCTCGCGATAACGCCAAACGAGGGAGAGGGAGAGGGAGGGAGGGAGAGAGAGAGAGAGAGAGAGAGAGAGAGAGAGAGAGAGAGAGAGGGAGGGAGATATTCGCCACCGGCTTAACCGGCTCCTCGCTAATGTTTAACCGTATCCTGCGAGCTAATCTGTATCGCACGCTTGAAATAACATTACCGCCACCTCGGAATTGGAGTTTAATGCCGCCGATCGTTACCGCTCTATCGAAACGTTCGGCAAAGATACACGATACTCCATCAAATAATATAGAAAACCCGCTCGCTGTTTTATATCCCCGCATCCCTCTCGTCTGCCGCGCGAGCGCGCGCGCGCGCGCGCGCCTGCGCGTACGATCGTAAAATCTAAGATCGAGGAAACATAAAAGACGCGGGGAGGGCCATAAAATTTCGTTAGCCGATCTGATACGGGACGGCCGGGAGAAGGTAAGGGGCGTCGCATTAACGGCGAGGAATGAGAGAAAGAAGAGGCGAGGGACCGTCGAAGGAAAAGGAGGCAGAATTATCCAAAATTCCACCGCGGGAGGTTACGCCGCGTCCCTCCCTCCCTCCCCCTCCCTTCCCCCTGCTGCTCGCTCCCCCGCTTCTAGCCCTCCCCCCTCCCTTCTCCTCGCGAGGAGACTCTCACCTTCCGATTCTCGATAAACTTGAGATTTGAAGGACGTAGACCGGGCAGCGACGCATAAAGAGAGGAGGGACACGGCAACGTAAAAGGTTTGGAAAGTCCGATAACGAGCGCGACGGCGCGGCGCGGAGTCGCGCGTGGGTGTTGGTGGAATTGATCGCGTGACTAGTCCGCTTGGCTAGTCCGACCACGTTGTGGATTCGAGCCAAGGAGCCAGCCGGGGTCGTTCCTGTTCCCGGACGAGCGTCGCCTCCGTGGCCGGCGACCTAAACAATGTCCGAGTCAACAAAGTGACGGAACAACGCGAGAGATCCTCTCGCTACGATCCTACTCTCCCCCTCTTTCGTTATCTCGAAAATTCCGCTTTGAATCTCTGTCGAGGTTCGTAGCCTACCGCAACACAATACGGGATTGAAGGATTTTACGTTTTCGGTTTGATTTCTTCCTTTTTGCTCTCGATAGTCTGAAAAGAAAATTAAAATTGAGATTTGAAATTGTTGAATTCGATAAATTTATAACTTCAATTTAGTAATCTGGCAGGAATGCTGAGATACAAATTCTAGAGATGATCGAGAGAGATTATTGATTTTTTTTAAAACAATTTTTAAGTCGTTACGTCATAAACTTCTAAGTCGTGTATTCCCACGGCCGAGAACTCAAAGGAAGGCTACATTAACCGAGCGGATAATGCATTGCTGAGATATTAGATAAATCTGTAGTCTAGGGGAGAATTATGAAACCACCAGCGAAAAGTCGAGCCGAGACGGGCGAATCTTTACGAAGCAGAACTTCTAAGCGGGTTCCTTTTTCGAAACAAAACGGGCAAAGGCGCATTCCCCAACGAACGTCGGACGATGCTTCACAATGGCGTCTGAGATAGTCTGATGAGGTTATTTGTTACATTGTTCGGATATAATGGAGTGGGCCTTGCAACGAATCGCCCTGATCCCCCTTTCTGGTGCTGGAAGGATCTCTCTAGACGGACCTTTGACGATGCGTTAGCCTGCCGCTGGTCTCAGGGTCAACCGAAAATTTTAGAGAACATAAATTTATAACTAATTATTCCTTACGCTTTCAGAAAGAAGACATTAATGCGATTTTAAATCTAGCCGAATAAACAACACATTATAATATGAAAAAAGAAAGAAACTTGAATGAACACAACGATAGGACAGACATAAATATTTGTGAAATAATAATAATAAAAATAATTAAAAGCAGATTTTCATGATCGTGAATTTAGGAAATAAGAAATAGAAATATATTTAAAAAAAAAATGTGTATATATGTGTATCTACCTTATATAAGACTATTTTAAAAATATCCATGAAGAAATATTTATAATTTTTTTTTCAGATAATTCAAGTCTCCAAGGTGCGATGATTCCAGTGAAATTTCAGTTTACTCGAGGAATCAGAAGCACACGTGTGGTCTAACGTGTGCGAACGTCATTTTAAGATGTCTGCGAACGTCGCTACGACTCCGCTTCCAATTTGAGATAAAATGCAAGTCAATAAAGTACGTAAGTCGCGGCGCGGTAAGTGAAGCGGCGGCATTAAGCTCCTGTTATCGCGATCTTTACACGACGCCCACGAGGGACAGATCCCGCGGGAAATACACTGAGTGAATAAGAGAGAGAGAGAGAGAGAGAGAGAGAGAGAGAGAGAGAAAGAGAGAGAGAGAGAAAAAGCTCTGTTTGCGTGATTATCTTACGGATCGGATTGTCCGCGACGACCCGACATCCTTGACCCGCGAACAAATCTTGCGGACACCGTCGACCTAAAAACTCTCCTTCGAACCGCGACCGGGGCCTGAGGCCCGGAGCAACGGTGCGTGTGTGCATTGCCTCGCACCCGGTACACCCGCGTGCAAGCACACGTAACGCATACACATACACACGTATGTGTATTCTCGGCGCGCCGATACGGGAAGCCACGTTTGGACGAACAAAGAGGATCGCCCCACGTCGCGTCCGTCTGTCCGTCCGTCCGTCCGTCCGTCCGCGAGGAGGAGCGCCAAGGACTCCGGTGCAATTAATTCTTCGTCACTGGCTCGCGATAGGTGGACGTTCGACGGGGGAAGAACGAAGGAGAAAGCATCGCGGGCAGGGAGAGCGAGAAAGGGGAACAAAAGAAGAAAGGGAAATAGAGGCTGGAGATGGAAAGAGGGAACCGGGCGAGAGAAAAGGAGAGAGAAAAGCGGAACATCCGGACCCCTGGAGACGGATGAACGTGCATGCATGTAGCGTACGTCAAGCCACTGTCGGACAGCGTGCGCATAATTGACTACGCGCGCGCGCGCGCGAGCACGAGCGAGCGAGGGTGACGTGTGAGTGAGTGAGTGAGTGAGTAGAGAGAGAGAGAGAGAGAGAGAGAGAGAGAGAGAGAGAGAGAGAGAGAGAGAGAGAGAGAGAGAGAACGTACAAGCCGAAATAAGCGTATATACGCTCCGCATGTGTACGCCTGTGCGCGCGCGCGTGAATGATCGGACTTGGGGGGAGTGTCTGGTCTCGCCCGGCGTTGAATGCGCTGTGTAATCACCACCTACCATGTAAACACCTCGGCAATGGTAATAGCTCGTTTAAAGCACTCACATGCAGTTAATTTCGCGAGCCTTCACCGCTCCGCACCGCGCCGCGCCGCGCGACGGAGGTTTTCCTTCTATTCCGTCCGTGTGATATGATCCGCCTTCCCCCCTTCCCCCGAATGATTCCGCGCCGATTCTCGTCGTCTGATCGAGGGTGGAGGAGAGGAGAGACGGAGGGAATTCACAGGGAAGGGGCACGCTAAAAGGGACGAAAAGAAAGCGACGTGTCCTTCGCCCCGACGGAGATATTTCTATTTTCGTAAGCAACACGCGCGAAGGCTCGTATCGAATCGCGGGCGGAGCCGCGAATCGGTCGGGCTCGGGCGGGATCCGCCGCCGATGGTAGCGCGACGTATCTCGGATCGGATCGAATTTTTGCAGGTTCCAACTGACGGACGTGCGAATCGGCATCGCTTGTTTCGGCAGAGACGGCCGCCCGTCGTAAATCACTTTTCGCAAAAGCCTTCGCGCGCGGGTGGTCCCGTCGCGTTTGATCTGCGAGAATGCAGCCGCACGAGACGGAGACGCGATTAATTTTTCTCTCGATGTCTTTTTAATGTGGATCTTTATATTATAAAAATTATACAATTTGAAACTCTCTCTCTCTCTCTCTCTCTCTCTCTCTCTCTCTCTCTCTCTCTCTCTTTCTCTCAGTTCATAATTGATTAAGAAAATTATCGGAACATCGACATTTAGATAAGGACGATTGAAAATCTGAAATGGCACGGATACGTGGAACAAATATTAACAAAAAAAATATTTAAAGTCAAAACGTGAAAGAGGAATAAACTGTTTTCATCTCAATGAACGCAAGCCACAAGAAAAGAAGATTTCGTGAAATATCGAATAATTGATATAAAGATATTTCAAATTTATATATATCCATCACTCAGCTTTTCAAAATAACATCACATTGTTTTTCCACGCTTCTGCGATTTCTCAAATCACGATTTTCCATCGATTTATAAAATCTCGTTTATAGAATTATTTATAATATATATCGCTGAAGGGGGGGAGACAGAGAGAGAGAGAGAGAGAGAGAGAGAGAGAGAGAGAGAGAAAGAGAGCTGAATCGATAGAGCAGACGGAACTGTTGTCGGAGGGAAGCGGTTTTCGTGTTTTAGAAAGCAAGCTGACGCTGATATTGTTTTATTCCGCGTTTTATTCTGGTATCGGGAACGCGCGCCGCAGAGAGTACGGCATTACGGATTAGAATTCCTAGCCGGAAGTAGGCCGCGGGAGGCACTGCAACATTGTATTATGTGCCAAGTCATTCCGCTGATGTTGTACTTGGTCGATTCCTATTATTTCCCACCTTCCCACGTCTTACATCCGCCCGCGAAGCAAATGTTCCTTCCGCTTCGCTCGAGACCTGCATTCAAGAGTAGCTGTGACACAGTTTGCGTGTATCGCGCTGCTTATTGCGCTTATTGCCGTTAGTTAGTATCTCGTTCGTTTCTTTTAACGACCGAGGACCTTCCAGACCCTTAACGCGTGTATGTAAATATACCGCCCGAATTGATTGCCCGAGATCAAATTTGCCCGAACCCTCTTATAAATCGTGAGGAAAAGTAGAACAAAATTTCGAAAGAGAAAAGAAATTATTATTCTACAAATCCAGTTAGCTCCAGTTTCCTTCAGTAAAAACGTTTTTTAAAATTAGCTTCTATCGCAACACAATGCTTAGAACGACTTTCGACATAAAAAAGTAAAGTAATAAATCATAATGAGACAACCAGCGTCGAGCGTCAGTTTTCGAATTTAAATCAATTTCGTGGCTGAATATGCTTCTACGAGATATGTTTAACGTTACGAGTCGCGAACATTAATTCTGTAATATCAGCTGAACAACCATCGTGGATAATGCATTTCAAATGAGGTTACGCAATTCTCCAGACTGAATTTCCTGTATTAATAGCCGCTGATGATAATCGCGCGTAGGTAACGCCAATAACGTTAACGCCGACCAGGTCGACGCCGCCATACGTCAATAAGGCTGAATCGCAGAAACGCGATATCTCCGGGGAGGGGGGGGGGGGGTCTGCATTTAATACCGCGCCGTCATTATAATCACCAGTATACAGTTATCCTCGACCCCGTGTCCCGTACTCCCGGAGTATTTCTCGCGATGTAACAGCGGAACGCACTTTACGCTTTCATCACGGGGGCGTGTAATTAGCGTGCAATTCTTCTTCTTTTTTTCCACGCGTTTCTGGAAAAATACACGTCCACCTCCATCGGCGAAAGGTAATACACCCGTACCCGCCAAGGATACTTACAACGCGCCGGTATGCGACGAGGAGCGGACCGAGATCGTTAGAGGAATGCCGGCTACGTGTTCCTGGTGTTTCCCCACCAGGCACATTCCTCTTACGCACCGCGTCCTTTCCTCAGCGCCAAAGTCATCCTTTCGTCACGCGATTAATTATCGTCCGTGATACGTCCAGCGACGAAAGAGTAAGAAGCGTGACGGAGAAATGAACGTTTATGAATATGGATTAGCTGGTAAAGTGCAAAGTGGACGAAGACGGATGAGACGAATGATAACAGGATTGTTGCTGTCGCGACTATTCGCAAGTATAAATCGCTGTATTCACGAGGAGTAGTCACGGTCGCGGAATATACCCTATTGTTAACACGAGATGTGAAGAAATGTGAAAACCGCGTATTTCCTAGAAATCCCCAAAAGTAAAAGGTGTGGACGGAGGGAACGGTACCGTCTCTTTCTCCCGGTCGTCCCCACATTATGCGTGACCTCGAAAGTCGGGTTGAAGCGCCTCGTAGCTATGAGGCCAGCGCCTTAATATATGGGAAGGGCCTTAAACAGGACAAGGTAACAAGGCCCTCGCATGATGCTCCTTTGGGGCCTAGTTAGGCCGGCCCGGAGCAACAGTTTGGCGGTGTGCGGCGTGTGCGATCGGTGTGACGCCGATGTGTATCCTTTATCTACACCAACGCCGAAAAGAAGAGCGACCGATCGGTCACTTCTCGGGACTCGTCAAGTCCCCCGGGAATATATCGGGCGAATCGCTAACTAAAACCAGCGTCGTCACGGCCACCGTCGTCGCGCGATGTCGCCGCAGGTGCGCCATGATGATCGGTTCGCACGTAAACGCGTGCGTGTACGTACATACGTCGTACACGCATGCCTGCGGCCGACCGCCCCGAGTCGCCACAATTCACGACATGTGGACATGTGCGGTCTCGAGCTCGATCGGCCGGACTTCTCTCGCGCGAATACGCGAGATGTACAGGGCGTCAGGGTTGGTTTTCCTCCTCGGCCATGCTCTTTTTTATGCCAATTAGCACGAAAATATTTCTTTTTTTTTAATAAATAATATAATAAGTCGAGATAAGTCTGAAACAATGAGATAACAGATGGCACTGCTTGACAGGGTTGGATTTATAATTTTACATTTTTCTCGATTGAATTTATATATATATATATATATATATATAAAACATTTTTTTACATTGTTAAATATCTTAATAAATTCCAGATGCAATGTGAAACGTAAATAAATACAGAAATACTGAGTGTATTCACATTCCTGAAATTAAATTAAGTGAAAAACCAAATTAAATATAAACTTTTTCTCCATGGGGGATAACTGAAGGATTATAAAACCGCTTCGGTATCTCTGTTTATTTTGATTGAGCTTAATTTCAATATACGAGATCGAGAAATCTGTAGAGGAAAAGAGGAACGGTAGTTATCGGACACCTTGTGTATGCAAGTACTCTCTCTTTCTCCTCTAGCTCTCTCACCTTCCTCCTCATGACGTTTCTCCATCTCCGTATACGCTAGTTTACCTCCTCGCAAAGAAGTCAGCCGCTTCTCTCTCTCTCTCTCCTTCCCGTCTCCTTCGCTCTTTTTCCCTTCCCGGTAATGCCGTTTCTCCGTCTGTTTGCAAGCAAGCCAGTACACCAGTTTACCTTAGAGAAGGAAGGTTCTACTTTCACTCGAGGACTCTCGATCTACAAACGGGGAGCAGAGGGTGTCGCTCGTCTCGCTGTCGTTCGGAAAAATAGGCCGACGGGTTTTCATTCATTGCCCTTATATCAAAACGCGAATTAACAAGCTCCACAACGAGCTGCTCAACGAGAACATCGAATTACGATCGCCCCTTCGACGAAGTCAAATTAATTCGTGGAATTAATATTTCTTATTTATACATTCTGACAAATTAAAAAATTGATACAATTTCTATCGATAAATTAATCGCAGCTTAATACATTAATGTAATTTGTAATTTTTTTGAATTTTTTTGCAATTACAAATTAATAGTATTGAATTTTTACTTAATAATCTATATCATGCTATATACAATAAATGATATATAATACTCAAATGCCAATTATTAAATTTAAAAAAAAAAAAATCACAAGATATACCCCACGTTGCAGTTTTAAAAGAGATTTGCATATTTTTAAAAAAACTTATATTCCAAATTACATTCTAAAAAAAAATCACGTTGGCGTTAATTCCATTTGACTCGAATTCATATTCAAATAACATCAATCTTTAATGGCGTAATCCGGGAATTGTGTGTAAGTGCTTCGCCGGCTTCAACTTCGCGAAGTGACAAATGACATCGGCGACAGTTGTCCATTCGTCTTTGTTCCAGTATAAAGTCGACCGCTATCTTGACACATTTGTTAAAGCAGTTACCGGTGACGTACTAATTGTCCATGTATATGCTCGTCCTCCCCATGGAGGGAGGGAGATTGCCATTGTCCGTACGAAAGACAGTAGCATGTGCATTTATGCTGGCAAATCTCGCTGCAAAAAATTCTCGCTGTTACGCAACGACGGCGCTGCGTCTGCGTTATTCTTATCGGGAGGGATACGTCCAATTTCATGAAATATTACATTTTATCACCGTTTACACTTAAAAAAATGCAAATAGCGTATGTCGCTCCATTTGATAAATATTTTGTAGGTAATTTTTCATTGTTTTCCATTGATTTATTCCCGCTATTTTTACATACAAGCTAAAAGTGGCGGAGCTTTTTAATTACACAGCGACATTATTAATCCTTTTATTCGTATTGGTTTAATTTTATCCTCTCCACTCTCTTCACTTTCTTGTTTTTATTTCATACATCTTCGTTCAAAGATTAAACTTAAGCCGTTAATTTAAATATAACTACTACTAAAATAATAAGCGATGCTAATAAAAGTATCCTCTTTTTCTTCCAAAGTTAATTAGCTTTCATTACCTGAATTTATTAAATAAATGATTTTTTTTTTTATCTAGAGACTGATAATAATATAGCGTAATATATAAGACGCAATATCGACGATGATGTATTATTTTCATTTAATAAAAGCGTTCTCAAGGAGGATGACCAGCAATTCTGAAGCATTTTAAAAAAAAGGAGTATTCCCCAACGAGCGTACGGCGTGAGTCAGATGTGTATAAAGAATTAGAAATTTATAAGTCAATGTGTAATGACTTATCCAATTCGCTTTCGCATATCGATTGCAGTGCCAAAGTGCAGTATTACATATTTGATCGACCCATTTTTTAACGTGTAATAAGCACCAATCTTATTTTCGCGATCAGTCCTCTCGCCGCGCCGATTCCGATCGTACGGCCGACCGAATTTCTGCTTCTAAACGTCGCAAAAAGATCTCTCGAGCTCTTGACGAGTGATGCGCGATGACTTTTTGTCCTCGATCCGGATTGAGCAGCTCTGCAACAATAAAAACTGCGTCCACATGGCCCGTACCGTCGCCGTCGTCGAGACGCTTGGGGGTTTAAAAGGCGCGGTGCAACCCGCGCGGATATATATCCTGCCGCCTCGTTCGTGCAAATATTGGCGGGACGTGGAATTTCGGGTATATTTTAAGAGATTCATCTGGCGAGAGTCGAAACGTTCCGAGAAGCAATTTCGATCTTTAC
>NW_028297182.1:1258436-1289953 GCF_055798465.1 Pogonomyrmex barbatus | reverse complement strand
CACCTTAGCAAAATCGTTTCTTTCGCGCGTAAATCGATTTCGCTTACCATACTAAATATGTGAGCATAAAGCTCGCGAGTGTTCCGAGGCCGCAAGATCGCTTGGGATACTGCCGTGGTGCGACAATCATCTCGAGCACGGTCGTCACCACGATCATCGTGTGCATTAAATGGTTCAACCACCACGGGAAGTACGGGTCCAGTGCTTTCGGCAATACCAGCTCACGATCCACCAACATCAACGCCCAAAAAGTCACGCCAACGAACTGCGATACACAGAATCGGCATTACATCCAAATTTAACGTTTTGTTATAAATAATATCTTCGCGCGCACGCGAATAGAAAATTATATAAAACTTGACACATTCTATCAAAATCTACCTATTCTATCTATTTAGAAATAGATACCGAAAATAGAAATTTCCTATCGAAAAAGAGTCCACAGTTAAGGATTTGGACAAGAAAACTATCGTGAAGAAATATTTAAATTTAGGGGACGAATGTTTCGGTGTTAATAGTTATAGATATACAAATAAAGTATCTTCTTACAATTATTAATAAATTTTATTTCTTGAGTATCCAACAGGTTTCCGTTGAATTACAGAATTTAGCAAAGAATTTGTACTTCAAACTCCGCTTTTAGAAATACTTTTAGAATAGATACGTTAAATAATAAATTTGTACAATATATTATACTTGAAAACGCAATACGTCACACGATTCGCAGAAGCGAGATCGATTCTTCTTACATCTCGAGAACTTTTTCTGTTCTTCTCACACTCGAAGAATTACAAATTGATAAGAATTCACTGTATATTTAGACTATCGACTTTCTCGATTTGACGCGGATTTGTGGCACCGAAAAAAAATGCAAAAAAGACAAAAGATTAATTATGCTACTCACCATGGCAATGGGAAATCCGAGACTCGCATGGAAATAATCCTTCAACTTCCGTGTGAAGGGCGGCTTTTTGGGGTTTACAGCGTTTGTACCGAACAGATCGTTCAGGAGACATATTAGAAAGAATAGCGTTTGTAAAATCTGAAACACAAACGACAATTCAATGTGCTTTAATTAGCAAGTCCGATAAATATTTTTAACGACTGCCGGAGTAACTATAAATAAATATAAATATATAACTATAAATATCGCTTATTTATTAAAGTTACTTATTGCTACTATTGTTACATGCTACTATTGTTACGATAGGATTTATATGCACTAATAAATATATGAACAAACAATGTGAATTTTAAATAGACGTTTATAAAGCGAGCGTTTATAAATTTTATTATTTGCTGCATCTTATTTTCACTACTTACAATTTAGTGTAAAAGATAAGCGTTTAGCTTTTACATAAACTACTACCATTACTGCTATTACTACTGTAATGTAAGCACATATTTTGTTATTTATCTTTTCTGTTCGAAGAAATAAATTAAAAAACGCTATTTATGTTCATATTTAAATCGATTTTTACTGCCTTTGACTTGACACAAATTATTATTTACATAATTTAATATTTGGATTGATCCGTACACTGATTAGATAAAAATAGTACTTGACGCGACAAGGAATACAATTACTTGGCGAATAGTTTGCATTCTCAATACGCAAGTTGTTATACATGCTGTACACATACGTAGCCTTAACAACAATTTTAAATAGCAATTGTCAAACACCAGAAATTTAAATATTTCATTCCGAATATCGATGTATATTTAACGTACACATGTAATGAAATTTTACTTTTAAAAAGAAAAGAGAAACAATTTTCGAAAGTGTACTTTGCATTTGGCATTTACATTCTTTTAAGCCTGCCATTTAACTTCTTTTTAAGTTACTTTTTAAGTTACATCGAGTTCTCCCGATATCTTTTAATTTACAACACTCACATATCGAACACATCTTTGAATTGATAATGGATAACAATGTTTTTCATAGATTATTGTACGATTCGTATGATTTTTTTTTTTTTTTTTTTAATATTTAGCTCTTATATATAGATATTTTAAGACGTCAAATATTGATCTGTCGGAAACACTTATTCAATATCAGCTGTTTAAGGTTATCACGTGTCAATCGAGCGATGCTGTATGTCTCGTGTAAATCATCTCGAGTGACACTTGGATGCGTTGACAATTCAAGAGGAAGTGACTAATTATCCACGCTCCTGTCGATATCAATACTAATTAACACCTAGATCGAAGTTTTTCTTTGAGGAAGAAAATAAAAATCTCACGAAAGAGCTGTCACGATCATTTTAAAGCTTTATTTATTTTTAATCACCGCCACAGTAGTGGCGACATCCAATAATTGGAAAATGAATGGGTGAGTCTGAGATTAATCTAAAAATCTTAGCTTGTTGATTTTCTTCGTTTTGCTGGACGAAATGATTAAGCCGAGTTGAATGAACGTCCCAGCGTAATTATCGATTACCGACGCCGCATACAAGCAGCCTTGCACGACACGCGCCTCTATTTCGCCGCATAATATAAAGTGGTGCTTAAATAATTGAATTTTGCTCTTTACGAGCAGTTTGAATGGCGGCAATTCAAGCGTGAAATGCTCGAGAGTGTGTCATCGCTCGGCGATAAGTGGCAAAATGCTCGAACGTAATCTCGTCGAATTTAGATCACGCTTTTGACTCAACGAAACGAAGACTGAATGGAACCGAGAAGTACACACTCGTCCCCCCCTAACAAGCGTATTTTTGAATCACTCGTGAAAGATAAATACCAGCGGAAAAATAAACAACTCCGACGTGTCGTATCCGTGCTGAACGTGTGCACCGTTCATTCACCGGTGCAGACTTAGAAGATTAAAGCCTTATGTCCATTTCCGCTAGATTAGATTAATACTAATTTCAGTTGGTTTAATTGTTTATCTTTATCTAATTATCTTTATCTAATTAACTTTATCTTTTTCTAAAACTCTTTTTTCTCAAAACAAGATGGAAAATAAATTAAGCCGAGATTAAAGTTAATTTACATTAGTGAAAATGTATATTAGTCATTTTGACAGTTTTATTCTTCTTACTGCAATACATAAACACACAATAGACTCAGTGCAGATTTTTTTACGAGATAATAAATGAAGAAGTTGCACGATTCATCAAATTAGATAACATTTTTATTATACTGAACAATCAAAGGAAGTTGTTGAGATCGTTATTTTACAACAAATACATGAAACGAAATGAATTGAATATTGCAATATTGCAAAAGAAAATTGTCAGCAAAAAGAAATATATTTACAATCTGTAAAAATAAATATGATAAAAAAGTCAAAAATTTGGCAAATTATATAGATTTATTATTTAAAAGATCGACGCAGATAACTGTTTTTGAAAAAATTAAATTAAAATTTTTTATATATTTTATATATTCATAATTACAAATATTAATGTTAAAAAATGTGATCAATAAAGCATCGATTACAATATAGTAAAAATATTTATACTATATTATAATAATATTATAATATATTAGGTGTACAAAAAAGTTCTGGGCTTTAGATTTCATACAACCGAAATAACAATTTAAATTTTATATATCTTCTCATTCTTTTACGGTTTTAAAGCGTTGACATTTGGCTTTCTAAAATGCCATACAGTTTGGCGTTTGATGCACATAACCTCAAAAATCAGTAGTGTTCACGATACGCAATAACAAAAGAGCATATTCGATTTTCCATCCACTTCGCGTTTCATCTGAAGAAAAATGCTGCTGAAGCCACTGCAATGATTTGTGCTGCATATGGAGAAAACGCTGTAAGTCATACTATATGTAAAAGATGGTATCAAAAATTTCGCCAAGGAGATTTCAGTCTTGAAGATGAACCGCGTGCTGGACGCCCTCAAAAGATTGAAACGGACGAATTGCAAGCACTGCTGGATATAAACTCTGCGCAAACTAAAAAGGAGCTTGCAGAACAGCTTGGCGTTACGCAGCAAACCATTTTCGTACGTTTACATACGATGGGAAAGGTTTAGAAGGAAGGCGTGGGTTCCGCATGAATTGTCCGAAGACAACAAAAATCGTCGGCGTGACACTGCACTCACTTTGCTTTCAAAGTTCCGGAAAAAAGATTTTCTGCACAAAATCATTACAGGTGATGAAAAGTGAATTCTTTATGATAACCCTAAACGTAGAAAATCATGGGTTAACCCTGGTCAACCTTCGACATCGACGCCAAAGCCCAATATCCACGCCAAGAAGATTTTGCTCTGTATCTGGTGGGATTGGAACGGTGTGTTGTATTACGAGTTGTTACAACCGGGTGAAACAATCACGGCAGATCGCTACCAACAACAATTGACTAATTTGCGCGATGATTAGAAGAAAAGAAGCCATTTACTGGCCAAGGACGTCGTAAAGTGATCTTGCTTCATGACAATGCTCGACCATATGTTGCGAAAGCGACTCAGGACTATATCTTTGCGTTAGGCTGGGAACTTCTCCCGCACGCGGCGTATAGCCCAGACATGGCGCCTTCCGATTACTATCTATTCCGGTCGCTGCAGCATCATTTGACTGATGACACATTTCGTGAGATTTGAAGAGATACGAAAATGTATTGACGACTTTATCGCTTCGAAGCCGGTGAGCTTCTATCGTCAAGGAATTCGCAAGCTACCCGAAAGATGGCAAAAGGTCGTTGATGCAAACGGGGAATATTTCGCTGATTAATATTTTTTTGTTTGCTTTTGAATAAAGATTGAATTTTACAAAAAAAAGCTCAGAACTTTTTTGTACGCCTAATAGTAAAAATTTTGGCAATCTGTATTTCTACGTTATGCAATCAAGTCCTTTTTGTAATATTTATTCTTACAATTTCATACATCTATATTCACATTCTCTTTTTGTTAATAAAAATAATAATTTTCTTTAGCACGGCGTTCAATTCATTTCATTCTGTCCATTCATTACGAAATAACGGCCATTTAGTCTCAACAACTTCCCGGTTATCACTTCTGCGTGTGTGCCACATATCGGAGGAAAAATTCTTTTACAATTAGCGATTGCACCGATAATGATTATCGATTATCATCGGCAGAGCCCCTTTTTCACGTTGTCGCAATTCGAAGAGCATTATATCATATGTTACTTATGATTTTTGTGATCTCTCAGGCACATATATATGTTAGGTGGACGTGTCGGTTTTCACTATTATGCAACATGGTAATAAGGATACCATTGCGTACACTGACGTACTATGATCACACAGAATAAATTTTTTTTTTTTAAGACATTAGAATTTCTCATTATCTCGTAACGTTCTTTTACAAAAAGTCAAACATTTTTTTTCCTCGCAAAGAACACGAAGAAATCACTACAGGATGAGTATACTCAGATCTTGATTAATGATTACTGCAGTACGTAAGAGGAAGCTGCATGTAAGATTTTCCTAATATAATCTAAACTTAATGTCTCATGGCATGCAGATGTAATTAATTTTTGCGGATATAAACAAATCCAAGGAAAATGACATTTAAAAGGGAGCTAACGAAATCACGTTACGACGATTTCTGTCGAGTTTTCAAAGCAGATTGGATGGACTTTGGTTACATTATCATTCACGTCGATGTAAATCTCCCCGTCAAATTCGTTCGTGATGGCAATTTTGTCGAAAAAAAAAAAAAAATTTCATCGCCTTCGTTTCCTTCTGTTCGTCGTAACGGAATCTCATTGTCGCCGAGGGGATCAATACGAGGAGTGTGCACGGGGATGCGTTTGTGCTCGTCTGTCTGCAGCGTGCATGCGGAGGGAACGGACACCGACACCAAGGGACAAAGACTTCGCAGGCTCATCAATCAAACAGAGCGCACTCAAAACAGGAGCGGCTGTGAGCGCGCCGATACTAACCGCATCCCAGAACGTTAGGAACTTGAATTTTCCACCGAAGGCGCTGTGCATCCTCGTGACATTGTGCGGCACGATTGTGTACGTGTAATCGTAAAAAACCGCGAAAGCGTACTGCAGAAAAGTGATCGCGTGGAATCCGATCGCTAGGCCTTCTCGCATCTCACGGCCGTTCACGGAATCAGTCTGAAATGTGTAATTTACCTCCTTTGGAGACGGAGACATCCGGCAAAGACACCCGCGATGACAAGCAAGCAAAAAATGGGAAACTAGCGCGCATTCTCGTTCAATCTTGCATTTCTCTCTCTCTCTCTCTCTCTCTCTCTCTCTCTCTCTCTCTTTCTCTCCTTTTTAAAAAATTGTCCCCGATATTGGGAACCACTTCGTGGCACTAAGCCGCGTGTAAAGTCTGATTATAAAAAAATTTTTACATAATCCGGGAGAGCATGCCTGTGCATTAAACGACCGCTCGAACGCGGATCGCTCGCAGATTCTTACTCTCTCAAACCGCATTTTCTATTACCGAGCGAACAAAGTTTCAGCTCTAATTGCTGCAATTTCTCGATACATGTTACACGTTTCTTTAGGCCCATTGGATTATTAACGAATCTTCTCTTGAAAAAAAAAAAAACAACACACAACAAGAGAAATCTTCGCAGTAATGGAAAATACGATTAAGAAGACAAGAAGACTTGCGAGCGTAATCTCGGCAATCGTTCATCAGACGTGGCGTTCCGCATCCGATTATGTAAAAATTAAAATTTTTTTTTTTGGTAACTTAGTAATATCTTATTAACAATTTATTTTAAACAAAGATTGTTCGAATAACAAGATAAGCTATTCATTTTTAAAATATTCTGTTTATGTTAGTAAGTATATAAAAAAGTCATCACCAATGTTTTACTTGCAAAAATAATATTGAAAATAATCAGATTCAGATGTTTGTTAAACAAATATATCTATTTATTTAGATACGTATGTGTCTTCATAATGTTTCTGCATTTTAAAACCTGTTTTTTCAGCTAAATTTCTTGTATGATTTATCTTTCCTCTTTTTTTTCGTGTCGAAAAAAATTTAATGTTTTGAAATATGAACATATATATAAAAATCAATGATCTTAAAAGAATTATTCTATTATCGCTTCATTTTTACACAATCCTTTCTTGCTTGCATCAGTCTGTTTGTGAAGGAATTTTATTCTTAAAATCATATCGAAATCGGTATCGAGGTCGATGGACGATCTACTTGCTCGTTTAATTATCATATAAACTTATAATTATTGTATAAATATCACCGAAATCAGAGATTACTATTAAAAGTGATGCATATGCAAACGGAAGATAGTTCGAAGATGGAAAGATGGAAAGTTTCAGTAAATAATTTCCGAACACGTGCGTACATTATGCAAGCGAGTGTATAGCCAAGTTACATAATTTATACGTAACTAAGTACCTACTTAAAAAAGACTCTACGTGTATAATAAACTTAAATCTTTTTTTCTACTTCGTAATTTACAATGAATTTGCATATTTCACATGTATTTTTATATATCGAATAATTGAAAAAAAAATTTTTTTTTAATGATTACAAAAAATGTAGGTCAAAGAAAGATTAAAAAAATAAAAAATTAACATTTAAAAAACTGAAAGTAAATTACGTTTAAATTTTATTTAAATTAATTTAAATAAAAATTGATATCAAACAACATCGCGGAAGGAAACATGATGCTCTGACTTTGTTAATTAACCGTAAAAATTTATGATACAATATGATTTCTCTCTCTCTCTCTCTCTCTCTCTCTCTCTCTCGTTTCATATAATTTGTATAAATTAACCGAAATTTCTTTTTTCCGATTTAATTTTCTTGACGCGATATACGATCTCGTTTGGAAATAAAAGGTTTGTCAGATTATATGTTTTATATATATATATATATATATGTCATTATATAAACCGGCATTTTCAATAAACAAAAACATAAACAAAAAATTTATCCGATAATACCTCTCTCATTACTTCGCCGCTATTCATCTATTTCTTTGTATCTCACGCATCTCTTGATTTCTATCTTGTGCTACTTTTCGCGAGGAAAAGTGAATTACACTCACTGTCGGTGACTACACGAAGTAGTGAGAACGAAAGATTATGTCACAAGGAGAAATTGAAAGATAGAACAATAGCTCGGACGAAGGACCGAAGAAGTGTTCGCGTTTTATCGTTCGCTCAAACGACCCCACTAATCATATTATGTAAAAGCACTTTGTGCAGGCGCTAACTGCATTATGATAGACCGGTGTTACCCTGAAGTTATTAAAATTTTTTTATGGATCATCATTCTAACGTCCGCAATTATAAAAGAAAAGATGCCTCCTCACGATACTCAATGGCAAAGGTAGAGGAAACTATTGAAAATTCAAGTTGTAAGAACTTGAAAAAAAATGTGATAAAACGGATAAAAAGAATGAGATCAAAACAAATATTACATTTATGTGACTTAGAGACGAGAAAAACTAATTCAAAGTTTAGAGCACAAGCTAGATCTATATTCTTCGTATGAATCAAACATTCGAATAATGCCGAAGCATTTCGCACGTGACGTATAAATTCAGTTTTAATATATTTTCACCGGGTTATCGAGACTCGGCCATTTCCCGGGTCTCGTACCTTTTTTTTTTCTCTCTCTCTTTTAGCCGTTAGCTACCGAAGCGTAAAATTAATATAGGGCATTTCCCTTTCACACGGATTTTAATATGGGCTTGCGGGGCGTTCAAAGAAATATTAGGTGACCCGTTGTCGGGCTATTACGTTACGTAACTCACTTTGCGCGAATTTTCATTTCGCAGGTCGCGAATCTGGAACGCGATTATTCGCCCGCGGACAGCACTTTGCTCTATGATTGTCGATGCACCGTCCGACCGCACTCGTTTCATTCGCGTTACACCTTCGTGGATTCGCGTGCTGTCAACAGAAGCTGTCAAGAACTTGTGGTGTCTGTCGATTGCGTATCAGTTAAAGAGCCAGTTGGAACGGGTAAGTGCAAACGTAGATAAATTTCCGGGTGGACGAGCAGAACGATGCGGGTCGAGATGAAAAAAAAAAAACTTCGAATAAATGAGATAAAAAAATTCGACAAAATTCGGACGAAAAAAGAGTGTCGCGAAAATATATCGGGAAAATAAACGTAAAGGTTGTGTAAGCAATTTGGAGATAGAAATGATTATTAACGCGGAAAATATAAATTTAAAAGTACAAGGAATTGTAAAATATCCCAGTTCGACTCAATGAGATGGTTATTTTTCGATTGCATATCGCAGGATTTAATATAATTGTTTTGTATTTTTAATCTACAGTTTAAAAAATAATTAAAAATACAAAACATAGAACGATTATTTCACGTCAAATTATAAACCTGAAACGTGATTTTCCGGCAAAATAAGAAGAATCGGAAATATAATTCGCAAAATATAGATTATAATTTCTTATTCACTCAGATGACTATTATAAAATATGAATGTTCCAAATTGATTAAAAGGCATAAATTTTTTTCAATACTTTTATTTAGGTTTCTCTTAAAAAATCAAATATTTTTTAGCATGAATGAGATGTCGATATGATTTATTTAATTATTCTCGCAATGATTTATTACAATTCTTCTCTTAAATCAATCACTACAGATTTCTTTCTAAAATAATCTGCATTGGATTTTCGATTAAAAAGAAATAAATTGCAATTGCGTCTCGTGATTACAACTTACTGTTTCTTGTCTCTCAGATGATTGCGATAATAATCTCCGCAATCTTCACAAAATTTGATGAATTAAAGATGATGCGACTAAGTTCTCCATACGAAATGGTAAAAGAGATAATGTTGTATCTTAATTAATTATCTAAGCAAAACAAAGTCATGATGACATAAAAATTATCGCCGAAACGGCTATCAAAGAATTCTGACGTCACTTTAATGTCATCACTTTTTCTTCTACTCGAATAAATTTTCGAAGTCGATTTAAAATAAAAAATCGATTAGACTGCGGAATAAATGAATAAAATTGAATAGAAAACAATTGTCGTTCGCTGATAAACTCTGAAAGATTTAAACGGAGATCGATATCAGCCCGCCGTCAGACGGAGAGTCAATGAAAGATTTTTTCCAAAGGTCACACCGGTCTTGCCTCGATTAATTTGGAATTCTTTTCCGTTTACGTCATTCGGAATTAATTAAAAAAATGAACAGAAAATGAACTCGTTCATGCTGGATAAAACCATCAGTAATGAAATTCAATTCGAGATTGACACGACGGAATTCGCGACAGAGAGAGAATCCGAGAATCAACGAGAGATCTTTTCAAATCTTTGTGGCGGTCTTTTCCTTCCCGTTCTTCTCATTTAAATTCTCGCGTTTGCAGCAAATATTTATTCTCCCCCACGTTTTTCCGAAACAATATTTTCGCGCGGTTTCACGACCGCACCACGTGTCCCGTCATCGCGTGACGCGGTCGAAGTCCGGACCACGTCACTCGATCTAGCCGCGCTGGCTCTGGACGGGCGCATCCTGGGGACGCGGTGCGCGTCCGCAAACACCCTAACCTCCTCTCGTCGTCGTGAACGGAGGCTCGTCCGCGACGGAGAGAACGGAATCCGCGTCCGTCGCAACGAACGCGGAGAATCGCACTCTCCGCGCGCGCGGACGGTATCCGCGGAGAATCCGGACTTCGCGGCGATCGTCTTCGCTCGTCTACACCTTGCCCGAGCGTGTGCGACACGCGTTAAGGGAGGGTCAGATTCTACTTTTATCGTCGACACGCCCGCGAGAGCGAGAAGGAGAGAGAGAGAGAGAGAGAGAGAGAGAGAGAGAGAGAAACGGAGAGAAAAACCCTATTTTTAATCGGTCCACACACGGCCGTGTCTCTATGACCTCGGGGGTACCGATCGATCTACCCTTACTTGGTGCGAAAAACGCGCGCCTCGACTCTTAAAAGCGATTGATGACGCGGCGCGCGGCGTCTTGCCCTTTTCTTTTTTTTTTTTTCTCCCTCTCGGAGCGCGGGATACCGTCGCGTTTTATCACGTGGTAGCACAGAACACACCTCGAGCACACTCGTGTCGGCGGCCCGCGACTTACTGACGGATAATGGAGTAAAACGACGGGTGGGAAGGGAGAAAAGACCGCAGCGTGCGTGCGTTTGGCACTGGTTCATGCGGCCGCGTTCACAGGAGAAAAGGATGGAAGGGAGAACGTGGCAGTGGTGGATTTAGATCTCCTGGGCGCCCTACCCCGAATCGCGCCTGCTCCCCATCTCTCCTCCAGGAGGAGGTCGCCCGCGCCCTCGTCGGCTCTGAGAGACGCCGGCCTCGGCGAGAGAGCGTCTCCGCGGCTGCGCTGGGAAAATTCTCACGAACCAACCTCGGGACAACCTGAGGCCGAGATCGTCGGTCCCGGATCGATCGTCGCGATCGGACATCGATCGCGTATTTTATTTCCCGCCGCTGCTCACGCGGACCTTGAGCGGAGATGCCTCCTTTGTGTAGGCGTCTTCTCAAGTCTACCGTTTGTGGAGGGGGAGGGGGGGGGGGACTTTGCAATTTCTACCTGTGTGAGGTGGAAACTCTACCTATGCTCTTGATTCACCGGTTTTTCCTTCGAACCTCCAACGCTCAAACGCTGAAATGCTCCCGATATGTCTACTTTTTGTTATTGCGGCGTGTTTCTCTTATCCACTTCTCTTATCTCTACTCGTTTTTAATGTTCAAAGTTAGAAGATGCGCATTTCTTTATGAATACGAAAAGTTTACCTAATTTATCTTTCAATAAAGCTATCTCTGGGGAAACGAAATTATCTTGCAAAAGAAAAGAAAGGGAGAAGAGAAAAAGCGAGCGAGCGAATGAGAGAGAGAGAGAGAGAGAGAGAGAGAGAGAGAGAGAGAGAGAGAGAGAGAGAGAGAGAGAGAGCAATTTATCACTCTGAACAAGATCTACGTCTAGACTTTCTATGGAAACTTGGAATTACACAAAGTTGATGACACAATAGTGTAGAAGGAAACAATAGTGAATAGAACATTTTCACTTTAGTTAAGTCACAACTTTAGCTAAGAAACAACAGAGCATCCAATCCAATTGGCTTTGATTTATTGATATTTTATTTATTTCATAATAACAGTGATATATTCCGATGTACTAATGCAAGATAAAAAATTATTTTTTCCAATCGACAATCAATTTATAAAATCGAAACACTTTACACTTTACAACGAATTGTTAGTATCACAGAATTGCTAATTTTTTTAAATTAATTAATCTGTTGTTAAAAAACTTGAAATTTTTAGCACAATCTCGATTAATTTTTTATTTCTTTTACAGCAGTCAGATTAAGTAACACTTAAGTATTTATATATTCAAATATGTACGTCTAAACATGTTGGAACCTGTTTATAATTTATTTGTTGAATACATCAATGATAAACCTGATACTGTCAGCTACATGATAAAAACTAACTCAATTTGTATAATACCTTTTTTTATAAAAAAAGAGTCAGTAGATAATATAATGTTGATAAAATGTATCTGTAAAATTTTATCAATTAACCTAACAATCAATAATTATATATAAAACATATTTTCGTTCGAAATGCAAAAAGTTGACAGAAAAGTAAACTATATGTTGACTAATGTAAAAACAGGTAGAATCAGGATCAATTTATTTTGCATATAATGTAAGTGATATAAATTTATGTAATTTTTTACTTTTGAAGATGCAATTTACGCTGGAAAGAGCATCAATATTTCTTTATTATTTAATGTCGATTCGCAACTGTATCAATAAAAAAAAAAAAATCTGGTTTAACAAGGATTCTATCATAGCCGTATGTCACGAGCAGAACTTGGGCAATCGAATTCGTGAATTAACTGACTATAAAAGAATTTGATGGATTTAATATATAGAAGCTTGTAGAATCGTTTAATCTCCATTTCCAGTTCTGATTGATCAATCGAGATAGAAAATGACAATAATATTTATATGTCTAACGTTACTAGTTTTTACAATTCATTTTCAAATTCGTTTACAGACAAAAGGAATTCGGAAGAAATGTCCCTTCAAAAAACTATGTCGTAGAGATATCTTTTATGTTGAGGTTAATTAAAAATTCAAATTTTATATATATTGTATATTTGTAATATCTAATAATATCAATATTAAGTTGTGTTACATGTAACACAACATATTGTTGATGACCTATCGAGAAAATCAGGAAAATATCAAGAAAATAATGAAAAAAGATTGTCTGTGCTGCGCGTAGAAGTTATAGTGTAAATTTATTATTCATAAAAAATATTTTCTGCAAAAAATGATCTTGATCTTTTTATCATCCTACCAGCCATTTTTATCGCGCGATATAAATACAAGTATGTATAATATATTGCAGTATAAAATCATAAATAATAAAACGTGCTTTATTTGACTTGTTTTAAATAAGTTTTTTCTTATCAAGAAATCAATAATTATAGACATATGTATTTCTTATACATACGGATGTTATATATTTTAATATTAATGAGAATCAATGCCGTCAGCAAGCTGATGTAAGCAATATATAACATTATTTTTTTATTGATTGAGTTCACCGATTAAACTCTAAAGTATATCTTTATCACATTTTTGTAGTGAAGTCACTGAAGATGACTTAAATTCGAATCGAAATGTTTCGTTTTTTATTAATAAACGAAATTAAAATTAAACATACATAATTGCGCACTTACAGCATCGATTCTCATTACCTTTACTATTGCCCATCGTATCATATCTTTTTTTCTTTTAATATTTATATATTTTACATATTAGATATTTTATAATATTTTATAATAATAAATATAATATGTACGTATCATATGATGCTTTATTCAAAGGGAGAGCAAGGATAAATTTATGATTCAGACGAAAATATGACTTACCACATCCCACATCGTTAGATACTTCCATTGGCCAGGGTCAAATTTGTCAAATTTGTTCACGAGAAAAGGAATGTGTAGTATGTAGAAGGAATAATACAGCGTGAAGCTGTAAGCCATTAGATTGACCAGATGGACCACCATGTTAATATCCGGCATTTTTGATCAGATTCTGTCAAATTTAAACGTGCACATAAGTACGATGTAATTGCGAGAGTAAGGTAAAATGTTGAATTAAGAGCACAAAATTACGTCATGGTATTGATACGAATATTAGAGATTTTAGAAGATAAATTAAAGTAAAATAAAATTTTATAGAAAATTAATTTTTCCAGGTTGCAGTTGTATTTACGATTTGTCTTTCTAAGTGTTGGGATTTTTAAACGTTGCAATTCTACACATATTTGATATTCGCTTCGTTCAGCGTAAATACAACTTGGAGCAGTTGCTCGGCGGTCGTGTGAGTTTTTATATCAACTAATTTGTTTTTATGTCTAATAATTTTATATTTGAAGAAATATGAAATATAAATATATCTTTAAAGAGAGAGAGAGAGAGAGAGAGAGAGAGAGAGAGAGAGAGAGAGAGAGAGAGAGAGAGAGAGAGAGAGAGAGAGAGAAAGGAAAAGAATAAAGATCAAGTTTGTTTTTTGGAATCTATAATTCGTGTCAAACTTATAAAATATTTTTATAAAACATTTATAAAATATTTTAATTTTATTTACGTGTATTTATAATCTTGAAATGCAACGCTGATGTTTTCTTACATTAAACTGACACATATACTATTTTTATATTTTTGCATAGACCAAATAAATGAATTAAAATAAAAAAATATTACTTATCTATGGAACAGATTTGATGTAAATAAATTTATTGATGGAGTGCTAGAAATATTTTATCCTCGTGCGTGATAAATTCAAACGATAAAGCTTTTGCCAAATCTAAAATCATTATTATGTTAGATCACAATAATGGATAATAGATAATATTAGATAAATTGCAGATAAATCCAAGTAAACCTTGGAAGATATTTTGATCGAAGCGAAATCTTTTGATATGAAAAAATGCCACGTCATCATAATGCCAAGTTATCATAAATACATCATAAAGAATTAATTTGCTCTTATTTACATATCAATTATTCTATAATTTATATTCATGAAGCGCTGGCGCTCACACTTGACGACGAGCCACGACTTGTGTCTCTCGACACAAGTAATATCGGACATAATCATCTATTTAAGATTGCACAATTTTTTAAACAATTTTTTTCCAAGAGCTTGATACATAATTATGTATATATTTCAATTTGTTGTCTTCAGACAACATTATTATCAGATAAATTATTTACATATACATACACATACATGTTTACATATACATATTTTTTCAAGATGATTTTTAATAAAATATGTAACGATTATTTAAATAAACAAAGAGGATAAAACTCTTTTAAATGCAAAAGACTCAATAATATTAGTTTAACGTTCTATATCTTGAAGTCACAGATTATTGAGAGCGAGAGAATTAGGATTCTTAGATAGCGCAATTCATTCTACGTCTTTCATGCATGATGCAGACGAGTGCTTCTGCGAGTAGTTATTTAACTTCTCGATTCAACGGTATCTCTTCCGCGACTTCAACGACAATGAGTCGTGTATATCTGTAATTCCGCCGTGCATCGAAGGTGCACAGGTGCGTTCTCACAGCTATGAGAGTTTTAGTCAAGAAACAATACCGGTTGTCGAAACCACAAAATCTCTTCATGCAACACGATGCACATCCGCGGCATGGCGAAGAAACAGTTTTTTCTATCGGCAACCTTGACCGTAATATAATCGCAAATAAATTTTAATCATCCGACAATTTCTAACTCGACTCTGTTACACAAATGACAAGACTTGGACTGTCAATTGCAGGCACTTATTACACTTAATAATCATTTACGATAATAAAACGATAAAGGCCGAGTTCTCGATTGTCATATTGCTAGAGCGTCAGCGTAATCATTTTTCGCGACGAGTGCAGAAAGAAGCTTAAACTGGAAGTTTTCAGAATAACATTCCTTCCGCTTTTTTACACGTCTCGTCAATAATCACATTATAATAATAATAATAATAATAATAATAATAATAATAAATATAAATATAATAATTATAAATTACTGAGATTATATCTACATGAAATTAAAAAAAAAAAAAAAAAAATTATTTCTTTTTACATTCCATCCAGATGTATAGTCAGGAAAGACGAGGAAGGAAGATGATGACAATCAAGTGGAATAATTAAATCTTCAATTAATATTGAACTTTCAATAAGAGCGATTTTTCGCCGGGAATTTAATAGCGCTGCCGCGGAAGAGTGGAAAATTCCTGACTCATTCCTGGATATAATTCGTCTGCGTTACCTCTGCTATTACGTCGTTGATAATAAGCCGTCAGACGTCGCGTGTCAAGCCAAAGAGAGCGCGCCTGGTTGAATTCGCACTGACTGATCGAGCGACGAACGACTGCTCGCGTTTAATCGGCGCGTGTGTTATTAAAAGTTCGATAGCACCGTCACAAACGGTGGGGGGGGGGGGGGCAAATACACGCGATTATCAGCGGGACGATGACGTTGTCAATGTCGCGTCGCGATTAAACTGCGGGTCCGAGACGGGCTCAGAGAGACGCTTAACAGACGTCCCGTGATCACTGTTTATCAACGCGACGACGAGGAGGATAACGACGGTGCGCTTCGACCGCGATCGACGATGCGCGAGTGCACCAGGCGGATCGAGAATTACGCGATTATTAGGCGCGGAATTGTAGCGCCTGCCGCTCTGCTCATCTACTCTATCAAGGCTAACGAGAATCGCTCACTTCTTTCTATCTGGTGGGAGAAGCACGAGGCGCGTTAACGGAAAAGCGTCGCGGGAAGTTAGCGAGGATGAAAGGAAGAGAGCATGCCGGAAGACGCATGCTTCTCGACAGAGAGAGAGAGAGAGAGACGACGAGTGAGAATATATGAAAAAAAAAAGAGGACTGTGACGAACACTGAACGTTTCTGCATAATTGCAGGAAGAAGAATTGGAGAAGAGATTGACATGCGTGAGAGAGAGAAAAATGAGAATTTTGGCAGTTTAAATCCAAATATAATAACGTGTGAAATAAATAATTTTCAAAAATTTTTAATTTAATTATTGGAAAAAATGTGTTTTAAAAGCTGGGTTATTTATAAGAAAAGCAATATTTTGTATTCATTGAAGATACAAGCTTGAAAAAATTATTATGGACGTATCCAAAATTTGTTTCAGGGGGGAGAAGGGTTATTATCAATTTTTAATATATAAATAGCAATTTCTTGTGTTAATGAATTGCTTTCTTGGATATTTTAGAGTTTAGAATCTCCTTGTTCCTGACTTCGAGTGAGAAAAATATTAAGTTTTTTTAAACATAACTTTAACTTTACTATAATTTTCTTCTTTTAATTTTGAAGGAGTTTGTACTTCCTGGATATGCCCATGATCACTACATTCTGGTTTAAAACACATGTACACGTAAGAACAACGTTATGTTGAATAATAAAACACGTTATAGCCAATTTTCGGAAAAATCAAAAAATTATGATTGCAACTAATCCTTGTCGTCAATTTTTACTAACTTGAAGTAACAAAATCGAAAAACGGTAGAATAATAAATGTTAAATAAAATATATATATCATTAATAAAAATGTCAATCAGATATAATATTTGTAATATATATATATATATATGTATATACGCATAATTAAACATTCTCAAATAAAGAAATGTTTACTTAAGAAATGACTTACAAAGTTATCGCAGTTATCACAGCTCCAATTAGTGATATAATATAATGATGTCTCTGAAGAAACCTTGTACATGTGATATGAGAGGTCAGTACAGATTGTATGATTCCGGATCTGTGCTCCCGGATACAATAAAAGATATTTTTTTTTGTTAAATGTACGATATCGTACTGGAGTGTAAGTGAATACAACCCACTTCGTAATGACTTGCAATTAGAATAAACGACTTATATTAGCCAATAATAGCTAATAATTTTGTTATTTATTTTGTTTCATGTTGCCTATGGTAAAAATAACGTAAAAATAAATGTTTATTTATAAGAAATAAACAATTTTGTGAAAAAAATTAAAGATATTTTACGACATATGAAGGTTTTTTTTTTTTAAATTAAAATCATTATCAAAATTTAATCATTTTAAATTTAGTTTAATATATATTATGTACATTTATTCGTATAATATATATATATATATATATATATATATATATATGTACATTTACTCAAGGGCATAATTATCTGTTATTATTCATCAAAGTTAAAATGTTCGTCAAAGCTGAGAATATTTGCAATAATTATAAATTATTGTTGATAATAATTTATATTATTATTTATTTTATTATTATTTATATTATTATTATTTATATAATTATGCCCTTGAGTAAATGTACATATATATATATTATTTGTTATTATCTATAAAGATCATATTGCACTTATAATATGAGTTATTATTTTAGAATAATATAAAATATAATAATAGATTCTGATAAAATATTTCATTTACATAAATCAAAAATTTTGTTTAAATCACTTTACGGTACTCATGAGATCTTAAACATAAACGAGAGATTCAATTTTTGTATTATGAAATACTTATTATGGCTGAATACATTCGAAGTTAAATGCGCCTGAAGGAGAAAGTACTTAAGTTTCATAGCACACCATAGATTCTGGCATATAAATGAATATATAAATAATTTATATAAACCGTATTCCTCCACAAATTATATAAAAATCATCATCGCAATGTCACCATGTTTGCAAAACAATTATTGAAATGTTTCACAATTTTGATGTGTCACGTGGTACTCAATTCTGAAAGATTAACTACATTAATATTACTGAATACATGTTAACATAATATATACAAAACTCATGTATTTTAAAGTTTATTTTTATATTTTGCTTTTATTATAATCATCAACCATTATATATGTGACAAAAAAGCTGTTGTATTCTTAAATTTTGTTTTTTTTAATTTTTGCAATATTTAATATAAATAATATTTAAGTAAAATATTGGCGTATATTTAAATAAGAAAATCTTAGTACAGCAAAGTTGCATATTTTATTTTTTTCCATTTTATAAGAATATAAAAATTTTAAATCTAACATCTATAAATAATCTATAAAATCTGACAAAAAATTTGATGAATTATTAATTGAACTATTAATATTTATATAACAGAATTTTTGACAAAATTCTGTCATAAATTTAAAAATAATTTCTACATGGATTAAAAAAGTTAATACATTTTGTGGATATTATTCGCGTCATGATACATTGTTAAATACCAACATTCTGTGAACATTGCAGGTTTCTTTATCAGAGCGAGGAGGGACTTGATAATGACTTACGAAACATTGGCATTTAACGATATATCATGATACGGATAATACTCGTAAATGTACTAATTCTTTCTTTTGAAAATAGTAACTGCAGAAACTTCGAAAGTATTCTACGCGAATTGTTTATATAATGTTTTATACAAACTTTTTTTTATATAGACAGTATAATGAAAACTAATAAAAATTAGAAAAAACAGAAAAAAGGCGGTGTACATATATTCCTGCATAAATCATGCTTTATTGTACATTATTTAATTTTAATAATTACTTATTTAATAATAAAATTAACATAAAATAGTCTATCGCTTTGATGTTGCACAAATTACCCATTATTTAGATATTAGATACATTACGTATAATTTATGCGTAGATATTGATTACATATTTTACACATTTGTATAAATGTCCAGCGCTCTTTGTGCTGTCGGAATTAAACAAAACTACAATACTAGCAATACTTTGTCGATAACAAAGTTTCTTAGCAGAAATATAACAAAATACAGAATCTGACATTATTAACAGAGAAGAAAAATATCGAATGATGTTCAATTTGAAATTTTGCTCTCGACATTGAATTGTTTTTTATTGTCTAGTTATATAATTTTCCAGAAAATATGTACGGAAAGACTATTATAATTTTATGATATCTGAATTTTGTAAAATAATTAAATCAAATAAGAAAAATTTGATTTATGTGAAAAATTATAATTCTATTTAAACCAAATTGTCACTATGTAGTTCATAAAGTTTTTGAGAAATAACAAATAAAATTCTAATTTATAGATTTAAACAAAAATAACTTGCAACTAACTTCAAAAATAATCTCTTCACATTAAGTAGAAAAAAATGATTATATTTAAGAAATGCTGTAAGGAATTACCAAATAAATAATAAACTTTGAAAAAATACTGACATAAAAGATATTGTATGGTTAGAAAGATTTATAGAAATTACTAAGAGGCAATCTTAGAGGCAATCTGTCACTAAATAATCTTTTACCTTTAACCAGAAAAATTCAAAATTTAACGAGGCACGCAGAATAGTTCCATTATAATGGAACGTTCAATACAGATTGGAAATTCTGCATCAATTATTTTTTTCACGTACAGTTTTTCAATCGACCATTGTTTTACATAGATTAACATAATCCCATGACGTAAGTGCAACACTAAGGTGACAATCGATAACGTTCGAGAATGATTATACCCTCTTATTGATTCGTCGAGCCGCGCAATGGACAATTACCTCTAGTTTGTTTAGCCTTTGGTTTCATTTTAGTCACGGCCCTGAACCAATACAGTCAATCTATCATTGTATTCATCGAGCGGCGGCTTCGCTCGGTGCCGACCGATCGTTCTCCGCATATTTTGAATCGCGTCAAATGGGGGATTTTTCGCGCCTGCGCAGTAGCGCGCGGACGTCACGTGATCCTCAGTAGTGTGTATATTTAATTGGACGCGTGCTGGTTCCTGTCATTCGGAGTACTACGAAAAGGAATATATCGAAGCATACATCGAAGCAAATAATGCGAATATTAATACTGGCCAAATAATGCAATTCATATATGGCTGCAAAAACATTTATTAATTTACATCCATCTGTAATGTTAATGATTATGTGAAGATCAACATTGCAAGGACAATGGAGAAATTATGAAAAGTATCATTGTAGCGTTCGATAACGAATAAAATATGATATAAATATTGTAATTCCGTAATAATAGTTTTGTAATTTTTTTATTTAAATAGTTTAGAAAAATTGCGAAATAAAAATATGGCAGAGAATACTTGTTAGAAATAAGAAAAGAAATTGATGTTTCTCGTTGCGTCTAACAAGTTCGAGTCTGCAGTCACGTGACCGCCAGTGGCGCGGGGTGGGGGGGGAGCGGGCGGGAGCGGTCGAGTGGTGGGGAAAAGTAAGGTGGGGGAAAGTCCCTCCATCTAACCATCACTGGACTTTCGCGGCGGACGTTTCGAGCGGCGTTTTCCCGACGGTTGACACGCGGCAAGTAGCGGTCAAATCGGCACGCGCGCCAATCCGTGGAACGCGAACGGGAATTCGCGACGACGATGCGTCGGCAATAATCGTCGGATCGCACGACCGACCTCCGCAATTGGACGCATTTGCACCATTCTCTGATCGCGGTGCGATTTCCAGTGGACCTCTTTCGATCCTCGTCCGAAACACCGTCCGTACACTTTGCTGCGACGTGTAGTGCGAAGTAAGGAAACCCCACGAAATTCTCTGTAGCTTTAAGTGCTGTGACAATTTTTGCGATGACGATCTCATTGGTACGATTCTAACGAACTTTTGTCGCGTAAAGCTTTTCAAAGAAATGCATATAAATTGTCGTGTACAAAGGGATATCCTGAAGATATCGCGATATTTTTAATGTATTTATGGCGCATTTCTGTTATATAGGATATATATGCATATATTTATATATCAAATACATATTTATTCGCATGAATATATAACATATATATTCATGCGCATAAACATGTATTTAATTACTTCTGCTGAGAGTGTCAAGGTATTATACTATATATCTAGACTTCTGGTAAATGTTCCACCGTTTTTTTTTTTTTTTTTTTTTTTTTGACCCATTCAGAGTCCGATCTTTGGCGGACACATTCAAGGCTGTAACTTTTTTACTTTCGACCTATCTGAAATTACCGTCTGGTAATCGTAATAAAATTTGCACAGTTTAATCTCGAAACAATCTTTAGAATAATGTGACATTATTATAAATATAATAATCATGAAATTTATTATTATACATATTATACTACAGTGCAATTCGTGATCGTGCGAGTTGTAATTAGGCCAAAATTGGTGAGAGTACATCACAGAAAGACGTGCGGTTGTGTGACCATAAAAGATCAGCATATTTAAACATATTGAATTACATGCAAGACTTATGTATCCTGCTGAGGGCGATATCTGTTGTGTCTTCTTTTTTTTACAAGAATCTTCATATATATATATTTACATGCTCTTGCTCTTGAAGAGATGTTTTTCTTTATTAGACAACTGTCTCTTTTTTTAGATATTATTTTAAAACAGTGCGCCATTCGTGAAGTGATTGAATACGCGCGAACGCGGTAAAAAGAAACTAAAAGTGATGTAAACTGACACAGAAATCGATCGGTCCTATCGTTGGGGCTTTCGCGCCGATTACGTGAATAATATATCGCCGTTTTTATCAGCGTTTATTTAACAGAGGCACAAGCCCCCTTTGGGATAGTTTGCGCAAAGTAGAGACATATCACGATTAATATCGAAAGTCTGTAACATGCTTGTTCCAAATTGAAAAAAAGAAATATCTTAAATCTACACTCTTAATCTATAGTATCTCTAAGTTCGAAGTTTTTTTTTTTCAATTAAAGAAAAAAATCTTAAATTTAGAGGTATTACGCGATACAAGATTAAAGGTATATATGATTTCGATAAGGTTACTACGTTACTGTTGCTTAATTTATTTATGTTTGGATTTGTTCAATACGATTTGATAATTTTTTATTTTAACTTTATTATATAGTAATTCTTTTCAATTCAATTGAATATTTTAATTATCTTCATGACATTTTTTCTTCTGTACAAAACATTTTTAATATTAGCCTTTTCGAAAATTACAATTTTGTATTTTATTTTATTTATCCAATGAGATTACATAAAAATATACGCATCGCTTGTCTTCTTACTGTTTTATAGATAATATGTCCAACGATTTGCAATTAAAATTTTACAAATGAAAGAAAAAAACTTTTCATTTACATTTCTTAACATTTCTACTTCAAAAAGTTTTTTATTTCATATGAAGTAATATCCGACGATATCTCTTAAGACAACTCAATGAAAATTCTTAATAGGTAAAATGTCTCAAGTACGCTCGACAGATACCGCGCAGGATATTTTTTTATTGTATACTAATTATTAAACTTGTAATGAGCTAACGCTAGACTCTCACTGCGCGAATGAAGGAAACGGGCAATTTCTTATTGCTGCCATACGGCGTTTTTACCGTTACACATTACGCAACTCTTTCCTCGTACAGACGCGTTGTATATACCTGCTGTTGCATCGTCATGCGTCATACGACCGAATACGCGAAAAAAACACACATTTCAGACAAAGCCGAGCGACTTCCGGATAGACGAGAGAAGAGAGATGTTTCGCAAATTCGTCACCGAATTGTATCGTCAGTGAAATTATAAATTGTACTTTTCCCCCCCCCCCTTCTTTTTTTTTATTTTAACTGATAGCGTTTTTAAGTGATTTCGTTACGCTTTGGTTTACATCTTGCCGAATTAATCGGCAAAAGTTATCGGGAAGGTCGCTGCGTTTATCTGTAATTCATGCATCCTTAGCCTCATTATTACGACGTCTGACATAATTGCGCGAATATTTTTTTTTTTTCTCCCTCCCCCCCCCCCCATATCGCATTTCCTCGGTAAGATTTCCGATAATATCCCTAATAACCGGTTGGATGATACTGAGAAGAGTCAAGACTCTTTATAATTGACGGACTCTTCCGCACGATTTAATATATGGGTTTGAGTCATGCATATTTAAATATACATTATGTATCGCGTGTCCGTAGATAGACGACAACGACGTCGTCGTACTTCTAAAGCAACGCGAAAAATTTACTTTTTTTCATGCATCTCTCAATCCGAGATTCACGGTTTTACGCTCATTGTTTCAAAACTGTGGGAAACTAGGACTAGGTAATCGCTTTCGGAAAAACAATTTTGCCGATAGGATTTAAAAATTTGGCCAGATACAAATCTGAAAATTAATTTCGTCGGGCCAATCCAAATTGTTATGCAGAACATTTAAATATGATGAAAATATTGCAAAATTTTTTTAATATGTTGACAACTAATTTGGACATTTTACATTTTAATTACTTTGATGACTCGACAAAATTCTTTTTTTTTTCAAAGCTGTATTCAGCGAAACTGTTCTCTCCATGTTCGCGAATGGAAACGCATGCAAAAATCACGCGGTGAACATTTTCGTTAACGCCATGAACGATCGCGTTGCTATTAGCCGGGAATTAAAGCACGGCCGAAGCGCAGAGTATATTTGTGTCGCGATAGCGAAACGGGTTTAAATTTACAAGCATTAGCTCGCGTTACGCGGCATTTTAGCGTAAGCTACTTCTGCGTTTGTTCCTTATCCGCATCGCATCGCATCGCACTTTGCGCTGTGCATATCGCCGCATGTATGTACATGCAAAGGAATGCGCACGACGTATACACACGGCGAAAATACTACTCAAGCTTTTGCGACCGATATTGTTCAGCGGTGCGCTATTGTTCAGCGGTGAAGGTCTCATGACGAACATCTGGTAAATTCTCCACACGTTCGATCCATCGAACACTGTCAGCGACGGCTGACAGTTTTGCGACGTGGAAATTTTTATTTGTCCCATATTTTTCTGGTTTCGTGCGAGCATAACAAAATGCCTTATAATTTGATCATTATTTCTTGTCCTTGTGTTTTTTCCTTAATTATGATTATAATTATGATTATGATTTCTTTAATTATGATATTTTATCATTCCGTCTTCTCTAGTTTCATGTATTTATTACATAATGGGCTTCATAGCAGCGCTGGCGCCTTATTGTTTGTGTACACTCTGTTGTGTTACTACTCTGCTTCCTTAATCTGTCAAAATTCTCATTGTAATGTAGATTTGATGCATAATAAAATGAAATAAAATTAAATTAAATTTCACAGACAAATTTGAAGATTCTGTTTGGATCATCTATAAATTCTGTAATCTTCAATTTTTCATGAAGATAACTATCTATATCTATTTGACTTGACATTTACAACTTTGAGTTACAGATTATTAACTCGTTATTCATTACCAAATTGGGAAAGAAGTAATTATTTGGATAAAAATAATTATTTGGATTATCTTGATATAAAATTACTCCTTTTAGTAAGTACGATCCTTTTCTTCTAAAATTAATTTATGTCATCATTATAAATTTTGACTCTAGATTATTCGGATTTCATATTTCTTATTTCTTAATACTGCAAAATTTATCAATTCTTTATTTTCTAACAATCAATTTGAATATTAGGATAATTTTGAAAATTCAACAAAATTATAATATTTTCAGATTTGGCCAAATTTTTAGATTTGTCAACAAAAATATTCTTTCCTGCTTTCCTTATTAGATGAATGTCATAAGGAAATTTTACGAATTGTGCAGATCTCTCAATCTGCCTGGAATTTAATTTTTTGGTTCGCGTCAAGATGTAAAGTTAAGTACATCATACTTCAGTTCACCCACTCGTGTCATCCTAGACGGCGCTCAATAATCATGGCGCCAGCCGCACGCAATCCAATATCCCGCGTGGTGGATCGTGATCAATTTTTCGGAAGGCAACAGAGATATCACAATAGCGGGGGTGCAGGGAGAACCCGAAGCGATGAGTCAGCGGCGACTCGGTAACCGGCTTCGGGGTTTCCTCTCTCTTTCTCCATCTCTCTCTCTCTCTCTCTCTCTCTCTCTCTCTCTCTCTCTCTCTCTCTCTCTCTCTCTTCTCTCTCTCTCTTTCTCCGCCTCTGTCTCTGTCTCTGTCTCCGTCTTTCTCGCAAACTCTTTCCGTCCCGTTTCTTTTTTCCTCTCGCGCGCCTTATAATCCCGTTGTGGTTTCCCCTCGCTCCTCTCGTCTCGTATTTCTCAACGCTCTGACACTTTCGAACGAATCGACGCCGCCGCCGAGTCGAGTAACTCTTCATTGCGCTCACAGTTTGCTCGGACACGCAGGTGCATCGCCGTTTGCGACCTCCGCCGATTCCAGCTTAGGTTGCGGAGAATCGGGATTTATATATAAGAGAGAGGCTCCCGTGTGCACTGTGAGTATGGTATCACCTCACCGTCCCTTTTATTCCGTTGATTTTTATCCATGTTGATCTTATCCGGTATTTCGGTATCTCGTATCCTTTGTCGTCTTACGTAATGTTTCTTAACTCCTCGGAGTTGCTGTAATCTGCTTTCTTTTTTTTATGACGCTTTCAATTTGCACGCCCGTTCTACCGCGTTGCCAAGGCAATAATTATCGGTTCGACAAACTTTACCAAGTAGACACACACACACACACACACACACACACACACACACACACAGAGAGAGAGAGAGAGAGAGAGAGAGAGAGAGAGAGAGAGAGAGAGACGCGGAAATAGATCTGACGTAACGGTACGAATCCAGTTGTTGCAATTCTACTTTAGCTGTTCTTTTCTTATCGTTTCTTTTCGATTTCTATTTATCGTCTCCGTCATTGGATCAGATGTCTGTCTAATCGATTACAATATTTTAATTTAACGTAATTTATCATAACAGAGTCCGTTTTTCGTATGAAATATTTCTGCGAGTCGAGATCCGCGCTGCGATAGGGAGACCGCGAACAATAATAACTTGGATGACTTATGTTATTTATTAACACACAAGACGGCTGAGTACCGTTTCTGAAAACCGGCCCGGAGTGGCCAGACAGGATATCGGCTCAGTTTCATTCATCAGCACATTCGCGGTTTTATCGGTACATTTATCTCGGCTCTCTCTCTCTCTCTCTCTCTCTCTCTCTCTCTCTCTCTCATCTCGGTTCACTTCAACCGCGCTGTCTCGTTAACAATAATAATCTGATATTGATACTAGTTTATTTCGATGTGTGTGATTGAAAATAAAAAATTTTCCGCTGCAGCCCACTTGGAGGAACATGAGTCCCCTCCCCCCCCCCCCGATCTCAGTTAGGTTTTCAGCGAACGGATTGGATCTCGACGTTCCGACCACAGCTATCTCGGCGAAATTTCGCGCCATCGCGATTCGATCGTGTTCCGATGAGCGGAATCGCTCGAGGAAAGCGCGAAGGGATCGCGAATCAATCGATCGATCGATCGATCGATCGATCGCTCGCTCGCTCGCCCGCTCGCCTGTTGCAAGGTCATGCGAAACTTTCGCGAAATAATTATACCTAAACCGGTCGAAAGAACGCTCGCACGACGCGCTTCATGCAAGGACGGTTCTCTGAATCATCCTTGGGGCAATATACCGGGCCGTCGTTGGGTGAGCGTGAGGAAAAAGCGAAATGCGAAATAAAAGAAGCGAGCCTTCCCAAACGACACAAAGTGTCCAAGATCGTCTCACGCTCCAACGTTTTTGAACTTTGCATTGGTCTCGAGTTAGCGTGCTGCACGTACAGATCTTGCAGCAGTATTGCTGCAGTATTGTAACACCGCAACAATGTTGCCGCAATATAGCTGCCAAATTTGCGCGTGTTTTATTGCTTTATGTTATATTCTTACCTCGAATGTTCTGTCAGATTCACTCTGTTTACTTTAGTTGTACATAGTGCACGATTATTTCGCGTCACTTCCTAAGGCACTAAGGGACGCGAATTATCGCCTTTTATCGAACGGAAAACATTCGCCAGATAAATCCAGTTATTTATTCAATGGGAGCGGCTTCCAGGTCTACATAGGCCACTTCGCAAATCAGCCATCGGACGTTACACACGTCCCTCTTTGTGCCCGGTGTGCAGTCGTGCTTGAACGCGATGCGCCGGCGTATGATTCAGAGCGCGTCTGCCGATTCTGCCGACGGACACACGTCTCTCCTCGTGTGTCACCCGCATGTCTCCGCCTCGTTAATAATTCGAAAAACGTTGTAGCCGCCCTGAGAATATCACGTGTAAATTTGACAATTTATTGGAGTTGGAATTGGAACGCATTATACCTAAACCGGTCGAAAGAACGCTCGCACGACGCGAAAAAAAATATATAGTCATAGTAAATATTAGCACATATAGTAAACATTCATCACAGCAACTCTGTGATGAATGTTTATGATGACTATATTTTTTTTTTTTCGAGAAAATAAAGGATAAATCTGAAAAGATTCCTTTGTTCCTGTATATTTCCAAGCATGTGACTGCTCAGAAATCTGCACATTGCACACGTTTTTTTTGGGGTGTTAGTATGCTAAAACGAATTTTTAATGTTAAATTCTACACGAAGAAAACAATTTTATTGAAGCATTAAACATTTCAATAGATATCTGAAAATTTCTTTGAGTCATCAAGATAATTATGTAAGATATTTGAATGATTATTATTGGCAAATTTTTAAATATTTTAACAACTAATTCGGAAGCAATTAATTCTAACATAAATATTTCATTGAGCTAACAGAATTATCTTCAAATCTGTATATATCTGATCAAATTTTTAAATGCTTCGGCAAAACTATTTTTTTTTTTTATGTATGTTTTGTTTTATGTATAAATTTTTTTTTATGTACAAGTTGTTTTATGTATAAGTTGTGCGTTTCGAAAATGTTAGAAATCCACATTGGAGATCCATTTAATGCATTTAATGCATTTAAAGCTATGAAAATTTATGCTATAAAAATTTATTAAAAAAAAAAATGACTTGTTTATTGTCATGTTTCAGATTGACGACGTTAACGCGCGTCCAAAAACGGGAGCAAAATGTCCGAGTATTGTGAATACATGTGGTGCGATTCTGCACGAGGTCGTAGTAGCTTAGCCCGTAGCATTTACGAAGACGGGGGCAGGTTTGATAAGCGCGATAAGAAGCTGGCCATTAAGACTGTCAGATCTATACTTCGTCAAATGCCGGATGTAGGTAAGACGGAATTATGTCAAGTACACACCGTACCGCGATTTTCTAAACCGATTTTTCGAATTCGGTGACACGCCCGTGAAAACATCCAAATAAAAATATTTAACAAATAACAGCAAGTAACATAGCCGGTTTTAAGAAAATATTTAATTTTAATTTAGTTTAACAACAAGTCTGTCGCGGTTCGAAGAATCGCAATTCCGACTCCACAACAACTTTCCCCTTGACAACTTTTTCTTTTTCTTATCAAGATGAAATGGTTGATATTTAATAAGTAAAGTAAAAGCAGAAAATAAAATAATCATTTGACGATTAAATATCAACTGAATTGCATTAATTAGATAAATAAAAGTGATTTTCGTTAGTTCATTGCTGTATTTAAAATCATCTTAAATCTAATTTTAAATGATCTTGAGAAACTTCTCCTTTCTAGTTTCATTAAATAACCGAAATAATTTCTTAAGACGACTTTAAGTACAAGATCGGACTGCGAATATTGTTTTACTCACAGCAATAAATAAAAAGACTCGATAATTTTAATATTTCAAACAATCGAAGATGTCCAACTTGAACCGGATAAAAGTCAGCGATCCTTCATTTAATTGCGAGGGCGAGTTAAAAAGTAGGCGTCGGTCAAGGCGCCGAGGAAATATTATATATGTTCGACGCGTGATGCGTACACATGTACACATATACATGTATATATACAAACACACACACACACACACACACACACACACACACAAACACATACAAAACACACTTCCGGGAAACATTCGCATTCGACTCGCTTCCGGTCGCGCGCGGCCGGCACTTCGCGGACGGCATCGCAATGACGGTCGGGCTACGTTTGTTCCTAGACCTGGAGCATTGTACAGACGAGTACATCACGCGCTTCCTGCTCGCCCGGAAGTACCGCACGGAACAGGCGGCGGCCCTGATAGCCGCCTACCAGGCGCAAATAACGCACCGCCAGGATATCTTCGGCAATCTCACCGCCCGGGACCCGGCGTTGCAGCGCGCCCTTCGCGCGGGTATACCGGGTGTTCTGCCCGCACGTGACAGGTACGAAACCACAATCCCTCGCAACGGACGAACGGAGCTTCTGTCTGGAAACGTGTCGAGAAATTAGCGCACGTACCGCCAAGTTTATTTTTATCTCTCTCGCTACTACTCGGCACGTGTCGCGTACGTGCCGGAAAAGAGGAGTGATTAACGACGCGATAAATTTCGTCCCACGCGTAAAAATTAACACGTATATTTTAATACGTATTAACGTAAATTTTTTTACACACACAGTTGATGACGTTAACATTTAACATCTGCTTTCGCTTGATAATTTGAGCTTTCTCGGGGGGGGGGGGGGAAAACGAATATTTAATTTTTTTTTTTTTTTAATTATTTTTTACCTTGGGAAAAGAAAGGAGTGTATGGTTTTTATAATATTTGACTACTCAGTTACGTTATAATCTTATTATTTTTTTTTTCTTTTATTCTTGAATCAATATAGGAAAGGCAGATGCGTGCTGGTTATTTTAGCGTCGCAATGGGATCCCATAGCCGTGCCCGCATTATCCGTTCAACGAGCCATCTTCTTAGTTCTGGAGATACTTATTCAGGATCCTCGAAATCAGGTGTAACATTTCACCCTTTCTATTAATCGATCAATTGTTATCGAGTGGCAATGTTATTTTTAGAACAAAGGTCAAACGCGAGAGTCAAAATTTGAAAAAAAATGATAAATTATGAAGAATTATAGTATAAAAATTATGAAGAAATTATGAAGAATTATAGTATAATAAAAATTATGAAGAAATTATGAAGAATTATAGTATAGTAAGTCCAGTATTAATACAAAAGTATATACATATTCTTGATAGTGATATGTCTCAGAAGCGTTGAATTCAGATGACGGCAGGTAGTGCTGGCTTCATTCAACTGTTTTCATCTGGGACGCCCAGTCCAGACTCGACGTCTATTTCCATGGCATTATTACACGCCGCCTGAACGCCTAACGATGACCTATGCTCCTTTTTTTCAGCAATCCGGTTTCGTTGCCGTGGTAGACTGGAGCGGATTCTCGTTACGGCAGGGTGGCGCACTGGGTGCAGCGGCTCTGCGAAACCTAATAGCTGCTCTACGTGGGCGATTTCCTGCTCGATTCAAAGCGATACATTTCCTTTCGGCGCCGCTCTACGTCCAGGCGACTCTGGCATTGGTGAAGCCGTTTCTGGATGAAAAGACGCGGAACAAGGTGAGGTCACGCAGGTAGACGATGCGCGAATAAAAAATTTGAAATGCATTACGTAATAGTCCGTCATATTTCAATGTGCGGAATGAAAGAAATAATTATAATTGTAAAATAGTATATACATAAACAGTTTAATCCTGCGGTATTTGTCGTAATAAAAATTTATCGTCATACGTAATTGTAGAATGAAACTATACATATATATATATATATATATAGGACTGATAATTCAACTCTAATCTATTTTTTTTTTTAATACAGAATAAGACGTAATTCGTAATACAATCGAAAAAGTGAATTTGCGTAAGAATAAATATTGTTCAAAAAAAATGAATATTTGACGAAACT
>NW_028297182.1:1228436-1253436 GCF_055798465.1 Pogonomyrmex barbatus | reverse complement strand
TATATATATATATATATATATCATGATGTGAATTGATTACACTGCATTATATCAATAATGACATAACGTGACATATCGCACCTTGTGTTATAAGGATTCTTGGTGACGCCAAATAGACAATTACTGCTTTCCCACCACATTGCCAATTCTGAAACATTTGTCAACGCCAGAGGTATGGCCCCAGCTGACCTCATTAACCTTATCACATCTGCATCTTTCTCAACGACGGTGTTTTTACGAATAACTAAACCGGCCGTTTGCTGCATGTTTTCGATCGCGATACAGTCCTGGCAATTAGAAAAATGGCATTCTTAGATTATAATCATATAATCATATCAACAAATAATAAAAAGTGAAACAAATAATTATTTGATGTCTCTCGTCAACTCTAATAAAATTGAAAGATGAATAAAATAAGAAGCAGGAATTACTTTGGTGGTAAAGGGCACACCGAACAATGGTTTTTCCTTGGCCAGAAACTCCACGGACGGGGCGTCCTGTGATTTCAACAGTTCGTCGCATTTTCTCGCTTCTTTCAACGCTTCCTCAAAGCGTTCCGCTACTACACAGTTGAGTATTGGTTGTATTTCTTTTATTCTTTCTATGTACGAAGATACTACATCTTCCGAAGTTAACTACGAATAATAAACAATAATGTGAGTAACTTAGGCGACAAGCGGATGTGCGTGACACGTGACATAGATACTTAAGCTTGTAGCTTACGTCACTTTATTAATGTATTTATGACTATGCAGGTTCAATTATTTTATATGCATTAAAGAAATAATGAATAAAACATAAAGATATAAAAAAAGATCTTCGTGTGCGATTTAGTGTGTGTTTATTGTGTTTAAAATAAGCATTGTAATGCCATTCGTCATTCATGACTAGTATGCAAGATAAAATTTCACTTTGTTGTATCAGATAATTCAAAAGATGAAGGATAATTACAAGATCGAGTGTAGATAAGCTTTATCAGATTTCAAGTTGTTTTGACATTTATCAAACATTCGCGAAATTCGATAAATAGCTTCAAAAGACTTACCTGTCGGTTTCGAATTTTTAACGCTAAAGCAGTCGCGCTGTGCAACAGAGTTAAATCTTTGATAGGTGGTTGAGATTCCGCCGGTCCTCTGACAAAGGCAATTAACAGTGATATCCCTCTCACAATCAGTTCTAACAAGCGATGAAACACGCTCAGGATCTGTCGAGTTTGCATCTTGCTTCAGGTTCGCTCTTCAGTCGTCATTCACCAGTCGGGAGAAAAAAATATAAATCTGTAATTCTGTAATGATTTTAACGATTAAAATCGTCTATCGTACACCTAGCATATTCATGCGTCATTCATAAAAAAAAAAAAAAAAAAAAAAATGCAACAGCAACAGCAACTTTTGCACCACATACCAAGATTAAAAATATACGATTTAAAAATTGAAGATTAATATTAAAAATTGTTTTTAATTTAATTTCACAAATATTCGTACGCCAAAATAAAATAAAATAAAATTCATTTATGCAAATTCCCCTCATATCGAGGAAAAATAAGTTTATTTATTTGTTTATAAGTTTATATAAGTTTATTTATTTCAGTTATAACGCAAAACATAGTTATATAAAGAAAAATATTGCGTTCCAATCGGTTTTGTTGTATAAAAATTATATAAATGCGCATCCGAAAGGACAAAACACTACGTATTTCCATAACATCGATTCTATAACGATCATAATAACGACGCATTTCAGAATTCATTATGACATGTTACACCAATCGAATGTAAATATGATTCATCATTTTGCCTTGCATAATGGTATCGTATCGAAAATTATCTCGTTATATCGCTGGTGTGTTTGATAGCTTATCGCGACCATACTAGTTTTTCTTTTAACATAAATACTAAGCTTATGTAAATCGTAAACAATAAATCACTCATGTTTTTAATATTGTTTTAGCAAAATACGGACCATTACACAATATTGCAAATTAGTGTGACAAACAATATTAAATAAGAAATTTCGTATAATTAAGTTGCAATAAGAAATTACTAAAATTACTAAAAAATAAAAGGATAATAAAATAAAAATTCTATCGTTTCGTTTTTTTTTAATTACAAATGTAAAAAAGAAAGAAAAAAAATCAAGAGTAAAAATATATATTAAGAAAGAAAAAAATATCGTCTAAGACGATAATTAAAAAAAAAAAAAAAAAAAAAAAAAAACGAAACGATAGAGTTTTTATTTTATTATCTTTTTATTTTTTATTTTAGTAATTTCTTATTACAACTTAATTATTTCGAAATTTCTTATTTAATATTGTTTGTCACACTAATTTGCAATATTGTGTAATGGTCCATATTTTGCTAAAACAATATTAAAAACATGAGTGATATTGTTACGATTTACATAAGCTTAGTATTTATGTTAAAAGGAAAACTAGTAGGTACTCGCGATAAGCTATCAAACACATCAGCGATATAACGTACTATTTTTTTTAATTAATTATTATATATTACAGAATCACACTTGCCACGTCGAAAAGAAATCGAGGAAGATACTTCAAAATTTATACTTTCTAAATTAAATATTTACACCTGTGTGAATTTACGGGAAAGAAAAAGAATTTTAGATCGAAATATCGAAAGTTGATCGATTCGGCGGAATTCTTCTCGCTCGATATCGATAGCGTCAAATTTAAAATTCCGCGAGAAGACAGAAAACGCGTGAACGCGTCCGTTTCAAAATCGCGTGATCTGCTGTGCACAGTTGCGTGCTTCCCAACAAGGATAATTTAACCGGCACGTCGGTGATAAATAAAGACTTCGTAATAGGTAAGTGACGAGACGCCCGAATCTCGCTGTATGAAAAATTACATCAATATTCACGGGCAGGCCGATTCGAGGGCCTGCCCGGGTGACTTCTGCGATATATACCGAGTGCTTACACATTTAATCCGGCGGACAACCATTAATGATGTAATCGCGGAATTACGTGTCAAGGCTGGCGGGAACAATACGGTTGAATTTAAGTAGCTTTGCAAATAACAGAATTAAAGTACGGGGCGACCGTGCGGAGCTATCGTGGAGCTAACGTGGCCGAACGTCGATACGCCGTGTCCACATTACGGATTTTAACTACCGATTTTATGTATTTGTTTGTTTGAGGGGTAAAAGTTTCGAGGCAATTTCGAAAGTGTAAATTTTCGTCCAGCAAATTAATTAGAAGTTCAAGCCGAAAGTTGAAAATTTTACGATGACCCGCCCATTATTACGCTCGCTCGCAGTTTGATAAAGTTTTAATCAATTTCTTCTAACGAGAGAGAGAGAGAGAGAGAGAGAGAGAGAGAGAGAGAGAAACTTCTAACGGAAAATCTATGGGAATTATGTTGAAATAAATTTTTACGAGCGATAATAATTTAATACGTTAAAACAAGATTTCACGGTAAAATTTCGCGGCGGGAGATCTTTCATTCAGAAAAATTAAACTCGAGGGACTTCGATTTCGCGCAGCTTCTTAATCTCATGTGATAAAATGTATACACTGCATAAAATGATGGCATAAAATGTATACATTGCATATCGCGCGTCTGGTTTATTATCATATTTTAAATGTCATCTCGGCATACGCGACACGAACCGCTTATACAAGGCTATTTCGTGTGATCAAGATACGTATACACAAAATTATGAGATCGCTACGAAATTTACACGTAGAACGAACGAGCGGAATTAAATTTGCCATATTAAAAATCTTACATTTGATATGTCATTTATAAAAATCTGATGCACATCCCATCTTGATATTTTATTTGTTAACAAATATCAATCTACGTTATGTTTATACCTCAGATGTATGAAAAAAATAAATTTTACACGTACGTTTATCTTATTAAAAAACAAAGCGAAATGTTACTTTATTACTCATAATTCTTTGAAATTGTGGAACTTTTACATTATATTAAGTACACTATTATTTCGCAAACTGTAATATAATTTACCGTTATTATAAAATAATTCAACATTAAAGAAGTAAAAATAAAAATATGTGATGTGTAAAAAATAAGATGTGTGCGTAAAAATAACAAATGTGATTCATAATTTGGAATTTTTATGCACAAACAGTTTTAAATATTCTTTCGGAATTCATAATCATTGAAAATAGATATAATAATTTTCTTTTAAAATTACAATATTTATTATGTTTATGTTGAAATAAATAAGTTTTATTTATGCAATCGATAAATTAACACAAATAAATGAAAATTATTTTTTAACTTTACATTTTAAAAAAATATGCATTCGCACTAGCTTGAACATATCATAAAATTTATTATGTCATTTATTATATAGCAATACAAATTCCCTGTTACAGTCATAAGTCTCACGAGAAGAGATACAATTTGACAAGTTAAATATTACTTTAAATATTACTTTACAGTTATAGATTACGTCATAGTTATAAATGAAAAAGAAGAAAAAGAAGACAATTTTTACAACTAAGACTGTATTGTTTACATACAGAGAAGAGTTTATCTGAATGATGCGCTCTACTCTACTAAAACATGAATTATTAATATATACTAATGTCACGATTTAAAAATACTTCTGACAGACTTCTACACAGGTGAAAGACAAGATAGGAAACATAAAGCGTATAATATGTAAAGATTTTGACAAATGTAGCCAATTTTTTGACAAATCGCTTTTTTTCAGAAGTAAACAAATACATGAAAAATATTTATAGAGATTAATTTATGGAGATATCGTTATTAAAAAAGCATCAGAATATCTAAAAAGATTCTGATATATAACGGAAATTATATACAGAATGTCTCAAAATTTGAGGATAATACAATGCAGTGTAAAAATTCGTGAAAAATTACATAATGTAAGTGTATGCTATTTTTTTCGAGAAATAAATTTTTTTAAGTGGCAATGTTTTGTTTAATATTGATGATCGCAAAATTTCTGATAACTAATACCATTATTTTTATACGACACACGAATTAATGACTTCTTAATTGTTTATGATTATACTCTTCATAAGAATTTATTTATAAAAAATTTAAAAAAAATGACATGTGCACTTTAATTATTTAATTTTTAAAAAATCGTATTCTCGAATTTTGTAACATCTTATATGTGTGTGAATATATATATATATATATATATATTTTTTTTTTTTCGTTTTAAATAAATTTTTTAAATAAAATAATAATAATTTTCTTGGTTATCAGCGATGATTTCTCTTAATACGATTTCTTTTTTTTCCCCGGTATTAAACGTACGTCTTTCACAGCCATATTTTTCTTATCCCAAGCTACTTCTTGGCACGTAGACACAATAAAGAAAACAACAAGAACGCTACGTTACGCCTTGTTACGTATCGAATTTTCTATGAAACGTTCTCATGAAATTTCTATGAACGTCTCAGCCAACATTATTTACGATACAAGAGTAAAACCGGGGATTATTTAATTTAGGCTAAATTAATTCGGTTGGGCCGTTAGGCGATCGATGCGACGATGTTATCAAGATTGGCGAATCGTCCGACTAGCAACCCATCCTTGCGCTCAATTGTACTATAATAGAGGAAGGAATCGACTACTACGTGCAATTAATTAATCAAGGTTGTTAAACAAAAAAAAAAAAAAACGCGGACGAGGGGAAGATAGAGACGGTCGAGGGAAAAAAAGTACGAAGCGTGTCACGATGAAGTAACGCATCGTTGACATGTGTGTTTCCCCTTCCCCCCCCCCCCCCCACTAAGGCTCTATTAACGTTAATGACAGCTTTCCTCTATTCTTCGACCGACTTTTAAACGCACATTTGACTTACATTTTACTTTTAGAAAAAATTTAAAAAACTATTTCTTTTAATTGGTTCAACAACCTTTGTGAGGTATGTAAAGATCAAAAGACGCGACTTTACAGGAAAGCATTTCGAAGATTCTGATGCTATTTAGCGTCATAACTTCGCATTCCTTGCGATGATTCATCCTCTTTTTTTCTTTGTTTACTTCAAGTCGAGCCTGCAAGTAGAAAATAAGAAGTCGAATACGAACAATCCAAAAATACGTTTTGTTTTTTTTTTTTTTGTTATTTCTTCCAATTTGCTTTATTTCACAAGAAGTTTAGCTCTTTTTTTCCACTTGTTTAAGTTAATTAGCTTGCTTAAGTTATTTAGACGCGTTCAGAGATCATTTTACACAATTCAGAATATACAGGGAGTAAATTAATTAAAAAAAAAAATAATAACGTATGCGTAAAATAAAATCGATATATTTGACCATTTTTAATTGAGCTGAAATTTTCAGCTCATATTCTGAATTTTTTTATCGATAAAAGTGCCTCTAAGAGTGGCTTCCTAATAAACAAAGTGACATCAAATAATGTTCCACTGACATTTTATTAACATTAGAAATGTTATTGAGACGTTAGTAAAATGTTATTTGACAACACTTTGCTCATTGTTAGAAGCCTGCTGATTGGCTGTGAATCACATTTAGAGACACTTTTATATCAAGGATCCTTTTAAAAAAAAGATATTCAAAATATTTCTACAGGAGAATCTTTCTCATCTTTAAGCCGTTTGACCTACAACTACACGCCGGCCGTTGACATTCACCTAATTTGACGTTCTCTCTAGTCGACGACTCTTCACGACGAGCTCTGTACTCTACTTCTGCCGGCGGAAGATATTCGTTTACCTGTGTGTTCGTCGAAAAAATATCTCGGAACGGTGCTCAGCAACGAGGCAACCGGAAATCTCGGTTCGTGGCGATGACGATGTTGTTATTTATAATTCGGAGCCGTTCGCGCGACACTTAGTTCCGTCACGTAGGTGAAGGAGCAACTGAGGAACGCAGGACAGGTAATATCGTCGTCCCGATCCTCCCGAGATTATCTCGCTCAATCTCGTTATCGCGATCCGGTCGATTCTTATCCGTGCCGCTCCCGGTGCCGAGACTCTCGCGAGCAACCTGCGAAACGCTTACGCAAATGGAGTTAATACCGGTGTGCCGCGTCAGCCAGGCGGAAAGAAAGAGAAAGAGAAAGAGAGAGAGAGAGAGAGAGAGAAAAAAGACGATCTGATCCCTCCGCGCCCTTTCCCTCCCCCCGCCCAATTTCCCGTAGATCCTACGGTGCGAGTGACACAATGGGAGTAAAAAAACTCACCGAGATGGGCGAGTGATTCAAACCGGGAGGCATCGACGGTATCCTGGTTTGTAACGCTTCTTCTCTCTTCCCTCTTGTCTCCCTCGAAGATCGAGAGACGGCCGTCAATTTTTCCCGAGCACCGAACGTTCGACGCCGACTGCCGTCCCGACGATCGCGGCTCCGCTTTTCGCGAAAGCAACACGAACACAGTCCATCCACCCACCACCGTTCGCTATGTACATCGCGCGCGCGACTCACTTCACTCCGGACTCGAACGTTCGGCTCGCGGCCGAGCACGGCCGAGCCGGGCCGATCCGCCACGAAGCACGCGCTCGTCACGCGAACACGCGGGACAAAGGGGTTCGAGAGGTCGCAGGGGCGGTCTTAGGAACCGCCGCACCCTCGATCTCGCATCCGGCTGCGTTTACGTATATACGGTGTCCTTCGCATCCGCGAATTCAATGGATTTGGGCTACGTTCCAAAACGTTCTCTTCCGAGAAAAATTTTACTCGATGTAATATAATATAACGTTACGTTACATATATTATATGTTTCCGAGTAAAATTTTTCTGGGAGAGCATTCTGGGAGTAGTCTTGAATGATAGATTTCTGAACCGATTTAAAGGATTAAATCATAAAGGAAAAAAAAAATATTAATTTAGAAAATTAAATTTTATGTTTGGCGCTCGTAATGAAATTTAAATCTAGTTGACACAAAATCTAAAATCGAACTTTAAACTTTGTATCGTCTAGAAAATTAATTAAGCAAAAGTTAATTATAAATTTATTAACAACTTGTCACAATATATGATGTATTGTAAAATAAATAAAAGTAATTAATTGTGTATATTTGCGTGGTCGGTAAATATATAAATGATGAAATCAGTATGCTTCTTTCTTATGTAATACATTTACAAAAAATTTTCTATATACAATTATATATAGAATATGTTCACATATAAAAATATATAATTACCTATAATTATATATATATATATATATATATATATTTATATATACTCATGTGTAATTCATATATTTATTTAATTTATATATAATTACATAATTATATTATCACTTAAGCATAAAAGATTTTTGCAAAGTAATATTTATCCTCAGTAAATCTTGATCTTTCTTGTCACAATACAATTATCATGTCAAAACCATTCAAAGAAACATTATAAATGTTTAAGGAATACTCGAACGTTAAGGTTCGTAAAGCGTGCAAATATCCTAGTAAAACATTTTTTCGCATTTAAACGTTTCCAAAACGTATAAACGTGTAACATTTTTGAATCTAGCGCTCACATGTTTACGTTCTTATAATTGAAAAACGTTTCTCAAACGTTTACATAACGTTTGTGTACATAAACGTTGGTGAGGCACATTATTTTTTCATGATAATATTTTTTATCAATATCTCTATATATCACTCAAGTCTTATTTCCTATTTATAGAAGTTCTCTTCGCTTTCGTGAGTCAATAAATAATTTTCAATAAGTCAATAAGTAATAAAAAATTTGGAAAAAACCACTTCAAAGTAAACCGGTTCAAAGTAATATGTTAAACCTGCGGGCTCAAGGTACACGATAAGATACGGCCTTGTCGCGGTGCATGAAGTTGGCCGCGAGACGGAGCAGCTGGATGAGACCGATCCGAGACCTAACCTCCAAAACGTGACCGCTCTCGTCGGCCGGATCCCGAGCGATTTTCGAGGCCATTTAATCCTTCCGGCGGGGCGCACGCGTGTGTTCGAGTACGAGTGACATACATCGTGATATTCGACGCGTGCTTCTGCACGTCGGACGTTAATTGCCCCGAGCCTCTCTCGGCGATTGACGCGCATATAAGCTTATGCCTTGTCAGACCGCTGGAGGAAATAATCTAAATTCGGGATACTTAGTTCGTACATTTCGGATATGTCACGAACAAGGGTTGAAATAAATATCATTTTGGTGAGTTTCGATGTTACAATCGGGCGAAAATGATTTTTACATTTACTCGCCATAATTCCCAAGAAAAGTCATCGAGGAACACTTTTTTTTCTACCAGAAAAGTGAGAGTCGAAGAATATATCGAGTTGAGATTGTCATATGTGCATCGTTAAATATTTTATATATGTTGTAGCACATTAATATATTATATATATATATATATATATAAAGATAAAATCAGAGAGATAAGAGAAGAATATGATTATAATTGGATTTCCAATAATGAAATTATTTATCATCGATTTATCAATAATTATTTGTTTTGTATATTTATTGATAAAAAAAATAAGATGATACGATGATAAGATGATCTTACATCGAGTATATGTATATATATATATTTTTTTTTAATTTAAAAAAAATTATCAAGAAACTTTTGTACTTGCACTTTGTAATGTAGAAAATGAAAGTACATTTCCAATCTACGATAAATAATTAAATCTTCTTATTACAGTTTAATTTAAGTGTTATTTTATAAAGTATTAAAGAAATAAAATTATTGATACTAAAAGTTAATAATTTATAAAATGTTAAATAAAATGAAAAAGATCTTTTCTTGGAAAAGAAACTATAAGCTCCCGCTTTTTTTTCTTAGATATTAAAAATATTTTCTATTTTCGTGCGCTTGTCTTTTATTATCACGCAAATATTTCAAGTGCAAATGACTTCATTTGACGCATATTCACGCGTGTCAGGAGAGCCCACGATTGAACTTGGTTGAAAGACCTGTTCTAGTGTAAACAGCACTTGCTTATGGGGGGGGGGGGGGGGGAAAGATATATAAGGTACGTGTTTATAAGGGCACGATCGTGAGACTGGTATTGAAAGATCCATAAATAACGAGGGTTTAAACAAAATCAATACTATCCGCAGAATTAATCTAACAACATTCCGCCTTTTAACTCGTAGCTATTCTCTTTTAAATGTAGATGGTATAAGCGTTTAAATAAATATGATACGGGGGGGGATACCTCTCACGGTTAATATTTCGACCAAGACCCCGAGTAGTCCGAAGGCAGAAGGCCGCCTGTAGACGAGATAAAGCGCACTTAAGCTCGCTCTCTCTCTCCTGGAAGCCGTAGCGGAATGTCGAATGTCGCGTCGCGACCACTTCTAATCACTCAACAAACAGTGTTTAATGCTCCGCGCAATTTTATTATTATTCCTGTGTCAGCGAGAATACCGCGAGGGCTTTCATACGTCACGAACGAAATCGAAGTCTCGCGGCGCTCTCAATCAGTTTTAAGATATTAAGGTATTTTGGATGTTGTTTGTTTCCTTGAGCTTTAAGCACAGCGGGGGAGGGAGGGAGGAGAGGGTTCGCTTTCTCTATGCGGGAAGTAAACGTTAGAATACTTACTTTTAATTATACTTTACAATTTTTTTCTTCCTTCGCGCTTGCCTTGATACCAGTTACACAAGTTTTTATGAGAAAAAGAGATTATTAAGAGATGCATACTTATAAATTTTCTCAAACTTTGTTAAATGCTTGTTGTTTTATTTTACTGTATCGATTAAGATGATTAACTACCTTATGATGTTACGATGACTTTTTTTATGATGTGACTTTATTTTTGGAGTGATAATTTGAACAAAAGATTAAATAATTTTTTAAAGAAAATATTTTTTATGTTATTACGCAGGATTAAGAATTATAATAAAAACTATTTCTCTAAAAATTACATTTTTTAATATAATTGTTGAATTTAATTGATGTTATATTTTTTTATATTTATTTTCAATTGCAATGTTTATTTTTTTCTAAACGAAAAAAGTACGATTATATTTGTTGAAAATTATTTAAAAATATCTTAAAATTCAAAACAATTCATTCATAATAAAGATTCCATTCTATTTTAGATATTGAAAATTTTAGGAATATAGGAAAGCTGAGATTTATGGATTTAAGATAAATATTTACATAATTAATATATTTATTTTTTTTAAATTAGACACAAATAAAATTAATGGCATTTATAATTTTTTATCTAAATATTAAGATTTTTTGCAATTCTATTTTCTAATTTTGACAATTCGCCAAATTCGATATTACGATTAAATTTAAGTTTTGTGTTATGTTAACGTTTATATATCGCAAAGGGCAACCAAAATTGTGTGGAGAAAGTGTGTGGAGAAAGCAATTGAGAGCAAATGCATGAGTCGTGTCTTAAGACGTCTCGCTTTCTAAATTTGTGAACCATGCAATGCAAATGGATGACGATGGTGGCGTTTCACGATGATGATTCGTGTGTAATGTGATAATATACAAGTCTTTATGAGTTTTCGATTTTAAGTGTCATGATATGTTTGACAATGAATGTGTAACAAAAAATTTGATTTACCAAAAGAGTAAGAACTGTAATTCATCTAATTTAGCAATGTTTAATTACATTTTTAATATTTTCAGAATATTTTATCTGTTTTCGAAATATTTCATAATACCTAAAAATATAATTAATAGAATAATGTTTTATATTTGTATTTGACATTTTGCGAATAATATTTAGATATAAAGAATTACACATGTAACATCCAGATTTCGTTTGTTTTAATTTCCAAAATATAAAATTGTGATATTTTTAAAATCACAATTAATTGATATTTTTAATATGTAAAAATTCATTGTAATAACTATTCGGTTATAATTTCGGGTGTAAATGTAAAAATATCGTAATTATTACGATAGCGTCTTAACAAATTATTAAATTATTAATTATTAATTATTAATTTTTCACGAAATGATCATTTCGTAAAAATAATTATTTGCTTTGTAATTCTTTTGTATGTGGCAGAACTCAACCAGATAGACTATGGGGTCTTTATCGGAACATATGTGACGAAGCATAACGGTTTTACATTCTGATTTTCCATCTTCGAAAGGAAACTCATGGAATCAAAGAAAAGGAACGATTCTTCGGGGACCCGAGCGAGAAAGGAAAAAGATAGATTTCGGAGTTATAGCACTGATGATATACAAGACAAAATGAAGAAAATCGACGTAAAAACGTCTTCACCTACGAGTCTGTTGGCCAAGAACACCGTTGTAATGTTGCCCACCGAAATCATTAGACCCGGTCAAAGCGAGCAAGTGAAAGTGAAAACCGAGACAGTGTCGTCATCCGGATCTGCTACCGGTAAGAACATGTGATTTTTTTTTTTTTTTTTTAAAGCGTTTAGTTCCTTCAATCAATCGAAATAGAAGCCGTAATACCGCAAGTCATACTTTCTACTGTGTATACTTCGAGAAACGAAGGCGAACCGCGCGAAAGCGTAAAAGAGCGCGCGCGAGGAAGAGCGTAAAAAAAAAAAAAAAAAAAAAACGCGCAACATATAATCCCAAATATCTTTTTATTATATTTTTCCAAAAGGAGTGTCTGAAATTCCCCGATAAAATACCAAAAGGCGCGACGTTCCCGGTTATATGTAAAAAAAATTTGTCGTGTCGTGCCGAAGTAATTTCGTTTGCAAAAATTCCGACCGTGTCCGCGCCACCTCCCCCCTCCTCCCCTCCCCCCTCCCCCCCCGTTTCGGCGGTGCTTTCGTTGTCGGTGCTAATCAAATGACGCACTTCGTTTAATCGATTGATCGAATGATCGATGGACCTCCTCTCCGACCTTCTCTCCGGCGTTGATCTCGATACGCGGAGAAGCGCGCTCCGACTGGCGGGAGATCCTGCGTGTTGAGCTGAGCGTCGTCGTCCATCGCCACTATATTGATCTACCTGTCTCAGGGTTATATTCGGCCGCGTGTTTCAGCGCAGTACCCTCTGGTCCTTCACCACGAGATCACCGGAATCTAGTCTCTCTCTCTCTCTCTCTCTCTTTCTCTCTCTCTCTCTCTCTCTCTCTCTCTGTCTCTCTCTCTCGCGTTTCTCATCGCCGATAAGACCCGCGATTCGCATCGCGCATCCGTCCCAGTTTCCACGAGCAAAAAAACTAGTGACCGGTCGCTCCTTGATGATGTAGATGATCACCTCGTCACCTCCTCCTCGGATACATCCGGTATTAGATGAACGATTCGAGCACACATCCGAGTCCGCCGCGCGCGTTTACCTCATCGCACACGGGCGATGCATAATTAAGAAATCGTTCTCCTCAGAATTCTCTCGTCTCCTCATTATTAATACGACGAATCGATGGTGGCCCCGAGCTAAGCGAGCTGCTCTTTGCCGAAGCCGATTTAGCTAAATAGTGAGGGAAGACTTTACGTTACCAGTTCACTTTGTGTTACTCGCTTCCTTTAGTCCGATGTACTTTAATGTGTGAATATCTGTTTTACGGCAGGGTATCTTCCAAAGATCGTTTGTTTCTTTTATTATGATAAATCTTTTTTTACGAAGATTTGATCTAAAGTTCTTTCGGATTATTGCAAGACGTTGATAAAGAATCTCTTTGGCTCCAATTGTTTTTTTTTTTTTATATCCCGAGGTGTTATATAACTTGTGCTAAATTAAAATCAAGATTGAAGTTTTTTTTTTTTATGAAATTTATTTTTAAAAATGAACAAACGTGTGATATCAATATTGTAATGTATTAATTGTAATTTGAAATTTATAAAAAAATATACGATGAAATGAGTGAGAGAAAAGGGGAGAACTTGATAAAAATTCTAAAAATATGACTAGGAATTTTATTTTCATAATATCATTTGAAATTAAATTGAATGAAAAAAAAAATATATATATATATATATATATATATATATATATAAGATATTGAATGTCAAACAGTTATCGGCACATCAAATATTAAAAATTTTTAATCGGTGATGACGAATGCGAATATTTACAAATCTGATTAAAGTTAAATTTACACGATATTTTCGTCTCTCATAAATGAGCTAATTGCTTATAATTACATTTTAACTAGTTTTAATTGGTTTTCACGGTAGTCGAAGCGTCGATACATAAGTTTGCGCAATACATACATATGTATATATTACATTTTCTCTATCGTCGTCTACACCGTATCATGTTATCGATATCCGTCCTACCCGTGACATTATTACGTCTTTAATGTTCGACGCCATTAATACGTTTCGTTCGCCGTTTCTTTGAAAAGCAAACCTTGTTTACCTTCTGCCCTGCTTATTTCTCCGTTTTATTATCTCTCCGTGTTAAACGCGTTAAGAAAATTCAATTTTTCAATGTTGTCAAGGCAAACTCCACGAATTGTGACGTATTCTGAAAGCTTCATCGCGCTTTCGCGTTTTTTTTTTTGCAAAGAAGCAAATGCAAAAATGATCGTGTCCCCGCGATTCCTGTCGTTCCGATGAAAAAATGCCACGATGCTGCGGCGCTTCTTTGGTTTCCGCCGCGGATGGCGATGGGTCTCCGCAGAGCCTCGGTCTGCGGATCCAGGACGGTTAGTAATTAGTATAATTGCCAATTAATCTATTTTCGCATTTACGTGCACGCGCACGTGCACGTGTACGTTGTAGATAAATGGCGCCCTTATGCTCCAGGCCACTAATTTGCAATGCGTAGCTCGAGCGAACGAGGACGATGTCGATAGAGGGGAAAACAAATTTTCAAACACCAACAATGTTTTCTTTGTAACTTGTAAACTTTGTTACAAAAAAATTATGACGCGTGTTAAAAATTAAAAAAAAAATGTAATATAACTGAAAATTTATTTAAAGAACTTAACTGAAATATTAAAGACGTTGTAATTGCGGATCGTTAATGAATGAGTTAATTATTAAATTAAATAATTGGATAAAATAAATTGTTTAATAGTCTCTGATAAATTTAGATTTATATATCTCTAAATATGTTGCCGCAATTTACATGGATGAAAGATATAACAAAACAGCAGCGATGAATCTTTATTTTCGATTTTTTTTTTTTTTATAGGAAACCCACGGAATAAGACGGCTTTAGCACCGGGGCATAGTTTGATGGATTGGATTCGTCTGGGTAATTCAGGAGTCGATTTAACCGGAGTCGGTGGTGTACCACGAGTCGTAACATTATCCGAACTTGCTAATCATAACAAGCAAACCGACGCTTGGATTGCAATCCGAGGTTTGTTTATTTTTGCACTTTGTGTCTGTTAAAAGAAGGGACTCTTTGCCATCGGCAATTATTTACGAATAATAATAATAATTAACATAATTAACATAATTAACAGTATGTCGCTTATAATATATATAATATGTTATAATGATATGTTGTTTATATAAAATGATTTAGCTAAACGTGAAGTGAATTTGCAACGCTAAATAGTTAAGTCAGATTACTTAATTACTCAATTGATAATCAAAATCACTTTGATTGCTAGCATGATTTATACAAAGTGATTAAATTTCTTATCGCTGATTAACTCATGAATTTGAAATTGCTTAATTTTTACCTCAGAATTTTCATTTCGATTGCAGGAGTGGTATTCAATGTTACGCGTTATATGGACTTCCATCCGGGTGGAGTGGACGAGTTGATGAGAGGCGTCGGGAAAGACGCCACGAAGTTATTTGAAAACGTAAGAACCTCTACTTTCTCATCGCACGATTTACGTCACTATATCATTTTCGCTAAGCGGTAATTATTTTTATGTACCCGTAGATCGTTAATTCCAGGTGCACGCTTGGGTGAATTATCAAAGCATTTTACAAAAATGCATCGTGGGTAGATTAAATCGCGGTACTTCTTCCACTTCGAGCACTTCCTCCGTTACGGAAAGGTCGATTACAAGCGCGAATAACTGTTTATCTGTAACATTAGGTCGAAGCAAATGTGCCACCAGTGAGTACTCATTGTTATCAGTTGCACTCTAGTGTTTTTTAAATTATCTATATTTAGAGAACCATTGCTGAATTAATAAATCATAGATACTGGCTCATTATAGAGCTCATGCATAAGTTTGTATTATTCTCAAGCAACACAAACTATAATAAAAGGGAATGCTTTTTTATAAATCGATAAATTTCAAAATTTCATTATTTTCCAAAGCATAATTAATATTTACATAATATTTCTAAGTTATTTTATTTATTTAAGTCTAGAGATACTCCTATTTAATTTTTTTTTAATTTATTACCGTTTGTAGTTAATACTTTTACAACTAGAATGTTGGATAAAGATAATTATAATCAATTGCAAAAATATCGAATTTATTCATGCATAAAGTTAAAATATTAAGACAATAATCATAGCAAATTTTTATTGTTTCAGCGCAAAAGACAGTTGAAAATTCGCCGGAATCATTTAATGTAAATATGGATTGGCGGCAAACATCCAATTCTATCACACTTTTTTATCAAGGTGTACGCAACTATTCGGGAGTATATTACCAATTAGAAAGGTTGAATGATTCAAAGATCATTTTTAGGCTAATTCTTGAAAAGCACATTATCATCCATGAGTTCGATTTAACTGCAGATGTAGAATGGCCGCCAATGTGTAAAAGAGATTTCGATACAATGCAGGTAAATTGTTGATTTCACTTATAAATGGTTACCATATTAGGGCATATTTCATAAATTTAAAAAAATATATCTTAAATTGCAGGTAGATTTTACGTTCACAAAGAAGATTAAAAATATCTGGAAATCTCAGGGAAGTCATACGTTATTACGAGAATCAATCACAAACAAACGCACTTACAAAGAATACGAAGTACTCAATAACACACCCCTTTGCAAACTAGTTAATTTATTAGTTTTACGTACCAAAGATTTTCTAGAACTAATTCCCGCCGGTAGACACGTAGAAGTCAAAATGGATGTAATGGGTAAGTAATAATGTAGATAATTCCAAAAAAATGTTAATTTATTGATAAAATATCTAAATATAAGTAAGATTATATTTTATCTATAAATGGAAATTGAAAATCTATATGTATAAACAGCATATATATATATATATATTTGTAAAAGTATATTATCAAAAATTGTATTAATACGATATTTGAATATGTTGCTATAGGTATGGAAGTATCAAGGTCATATACGCCTGTCCCACCGTGCCTTCATCCCGAAGATATGGCGCCAAATTACACGCCTGATTGCATTTGCTTGATGATAAAGCGATATTCAAATGGCGCACTCAGTCCGTCCATTACCAAATTACAACCTGGCCAAACTCTTATAATGAGCAATGGTTTAGGTGCCTTTGTAACCGAATCTTTCGATCGGTATCCTGTCATTCACATGCTGGCAGGTGGAACGGGTTTAACCGTGATGTTAGGAATAATTCAGCGAGCATTAGCAAGGCGCAATGTGTAAGTATTAACATTTTTGAGTAAGTATTAACATTTATTTCATTTTTGAGAACATTTTTTATTTGTAACTGTGATATAAAATGTAATATAAAGTAAAAGTCAAAAAATATAACATTAACAATACATAACAATAACAGCGAATTTAATTTGATTAATATGTTATATTAATTATTTTTGTTTAATATTAATTGATTTAACATTTTTTCCAGAAAACTAATCAATCTTCTAAATTTCAATAAGGATGAAGACAATATGTTTTATGTGGCACAGCTTGATAAAGTATCTACAGAAGAAAAGTAAGTACATATACATAAAAATGAATATATTTTAAATTTTTGCAAAGAAGAACGCACATTTATATTTAAAATATATAAATGATACAATATCATATTCTAAAAATCGTATCCATTATGAAATAATATTATATCTTTTATTCCAATCCATCTTTTATTCCAAACATAAAAAGAAATTTTATTTTAACTAGATACAGATTATTAATATCTTCGAATTTCGTCAGGTTCAAAGTTACACATATCCTTTCACAAGCAGGAGATAAATGGGAGGGTAGACGTGGTACTGTATCCGGAAAACTATTAAATGAACTGATAGGCGAGTGTTCACCGGAGGGATGCGTATTTACTTGCGGACCAAAAGGATTTATATTATCTGCGAAAAAGTACATGCATTTTTTACTTATTAAATGTATATTTCTTATAATAAGCGTCAAATAATATTTAACTTTTATTGTAAAAAAAGATTGCGTGATGTGAATTATTGAATTTATCGTTTTCAATATTTTGTTGTTTCTTAATTAATTACACATCATTCTGTTTTAGATATATTCAGACCCTTGGTTGGAAACCTGAACAAACATATTATTTCGACGACTAATCGTCTGTGCTGAAAGTATACGTACTGTATATATATTCCCTTTCCTTTCAGAAAGTCTAGAGAGCCTAATAAGATATGAAACTTGTACCTGTCGAATCATGTTTACTTAAATATTAGTACAGATGTTTTACGACAGCTGCGTGAACTGTCATTGATGTGTCTATCGCCAAGGCATATTTTTCTGAAATTACAAAGATTTTTAAGCACTTTTACTCCCATCTCCGCCCATAACGATACATTCTTAGCTGCGATACATTGTAATACTATCCATAAAATAGATATTTACATGTAATTTTGCAATATGATAACTAGAAAAACTGGAGGCAAACTCACTTCGCGATTTAGATAAACACAAGAAAAACATGTGTCTCACACAAAATATATGAAAAATCTATACGGTTCTATAGAGAACATCCTATCAGAAATGTTTTCATCTGTTACAGAAGGAAACGTTTCATTAAAAAGACTATCTTTTCATGCAGCCTAGCCTACATAACGGTCAAATTGCTATATAATTTTAATTTTACATAGTTTATTAGTCATGGAGCTATGTAATCACGTTGGGTAATATTTTCTTTTGTGAGAATTTCAAGCGCGCGTAGTGAAATGCACAATTAAATAAGATGGCAAGAAGCGCGTAATAAAAGTGAACAATTTTAAATATTGTTTCTCTTATTGTAATAGAATGTATATTTCTTTTATAGAAAGGATATTTTTAATTAGCGCATCTTGTCAAACGTCTTGTTTTTATGTAAATAAAATAAGATGATATAATTGTTCTTTGAGGAAAGATGGCATAAAATGCTGCGCACTTATACATATAAGCGTGTACGCGATATTAATTGAGAATAAATGCATATAAATGATTGAAAACTGATGATATTGTTTTTATATTAAAATATGATTATGTTATACTTATATTATATTTGTACAAATTATATAGAATATGATTTATTTCTTCATTCACTGGCGACTCTTAAATTTTCAATCAGCTTCTTATAAACAGGATCAAACTCCGGCTATGAATCAATTGCTGTCACATACATCCCGAGTTGAATTTTTATATCAATTTATATTGATTCTATTTAACGAATTATACTTAATAAAAAAACAATCTATCTTTTCTTGAGTTATAAATTTTTCTTCGCGAAAATTAATAATATCAGTTAATTTTGATCTATTCTTTATGTTGAATAATTTTACGATTACTAATCAAACTACACTGCTAGTATATTGCTAATTAAATTTTACGCTTCTAAAAATCGCTTTTGATATCATCTTTATTTCACATACACACAGAGGATATGTACATCTTTGCTCTTGACGGCAGGTTCTTTTATCTTTGCACAGTTCAAGAACTTTGCGACTAAATTTTCTCATTTCTTTCCTCCTCTCGAAGCACATCCGAGAGCGTCGTGAAAAGCGAGAAAATGTACCGCGCAGAGCGCAGAGCGCTTGCTTGTGCTTCCGCTAAATTTCTTAGGCTGAAAAACTACCGGGGAGAATCCCTCGGGTGCATCGCAGATAGGCGGAGGATGTAAATTCTCACCTTCAATCTCTCCGAGACGCTCCGCCACCCCCAATAATGTACACCGGGATATTTATCTAGGCAACCTAGAGGAAGAAGAAGGCGAGAGAGCGTAATAACGTCCCCGTTTTCCCCCCTCGCCCCCGCCTGCTCGTTCCTTCGTCGAGCGGCGAAACGGGAATTTTCACAAAAGGGCCCCGTCGACCGTTCGGCCGATAAGGGAACTTTCCATAATGCAAACTTTGCGGCCGGCTTAATTTTCCGGCGCCGAGTACAGAAGTGTCTATTGATCGCGGCAAGTTCCTCCCCGCGATATGACATAACGACATCGCGCAGGCAGGCGGCAATAAGACGAATCGTCTTTCAACCCCCCCCCCCCCCGTCGTCGACGCGACGGAAAATTATGTCACGGGCGAGGACCGACGCGCACCGCCCTGTTGGACGCTGGATCTCGCGGCTGGATCTCTTCGATCTCTTTGCGCGACCATCGCCGCGTGATGAATTTTTCGCGATGAAAGTTGCTCGGGAGCAGCGCGGCAGCTCTCTCGAAAATTTAATTCTACCCAAGCTAATTTATACTTTTGACCGAGGGCGAAGCGGTAATGCTGGAGCTGCTCGATCCTTTTGCACGGCCATCCCGCGGGACCGTTCCGCCGCGGCGAATTTTTCATCATTAGGAAAACTCGGGAACAGCTCGTGACAGCTTTTTCGAAAACTTAATACGCTCGAGTTTTATACCTTTAGTCGCGGGTGATGTTGGATCACGCCGACCCGCTCGGTCTTTTTGCATGGCCATCTCGCGCGGGACCGTCGCCGCGACGAATTTTTCATGAAGTTCGGCAAGTGGCGTGGCAAAACTCTTTCGAAAACTTAACGCGACCGACTTTTCGTTATAATTTCGGTGAAACAGACGGGCCGTTTAATAACGCGCTGTCCGAGTGTTTGCGCCTCTAAAGCTTCCTGCTCCTTCGCGTTGCCGAAACGGCGCGCGCTCGTAAATACACGCCAACCCTCGGGCTCGTCGGCGAGACGAATGTCTTCCACGGGCGAACGTGGCGCTCGCGAGGCGCGGGGGGGGGAGGGGGTGAAACCGTGTAAACCGATATCCGCGCGGTCGGTGTGCGCCCCGATATTAAAAATTAAAATTCTATATACCTAGCGCGAGCGAGCGCGACTTCACCTCATATCTCGCGCGAAAATTCCTCGTCGGCACAATGTTGGCGTGTAGCGAGAGCGAGGCACGTGCATCCCGACCTGGGGGTCTGTGCCTGAAATACTTTGGTCTTCTCGCGGGTTTTTCGAAAAAATCCGGGACACGGATAATTGGAATTGGTTCTTGGTCGGAGTCGCGTGACTCGAATTCGGTGGTGCCAGGCATCGGTCGAGCGCGATCAAAGCAAACAAATTTTTTTCGACCGACACCATTTTAAACGAAATGTTATCTTCCGAAAGTGAATAAACGAGAAAACTCGTACCTACAGGGAGGGATTCAATCCTGATTGAAATAATATTTTTCGCAAACGTTTAAAGAGAAATTTTTATACTTTTGATATGAAGAGAATTTTTACGTCCCTCTTATTTTGAATAATTTCACAGATCAACTTCTTTTGATATTATTTTATATCCAGGATATTTTTTTCGAAAGGGTTCTTATCAATTCTGTTAACACATAAATAGCAATTTTTTTTGTTCATTGCTCATCGTCAAACGCAAAGCGGGAGTTCAATTCATCAGTATAAAATACATTTTTATCCCAATTCTCTAAAATCTAGATCTAGAAATCAGATTATCTGCCTGATCTCAATTAATCGTCTCTTTAATAAATATCAATTTTCAAATTGATTGTCAATTTAATAACGTGAATTTCATATTTCAGCTTCTAAGGCTGCACTTTCGAATAATTGACGTGCAAAACGAGAAAAACGAAATATGTATAAAAATTCAAATATTCAAAGAATAAATAATTAGACACGAGATCCCCCGCCAAGAGACTTAGCTCCGTTTAATTATATTACATTTAATAGCCTTATTATTCGTATGGTGTTACACACGTGACGGTCATTATTCACTTATCATTACTTCTATTTACGCTTCCAAGAGAGTCATCCCTTCCAATTAGATTAATTATGCCGCATTCACATCGCCGTTGTTGATTACGCCTACAGGCCGTGATAAAACGTAATATTTGCGTCCGACGTTTGCGAAATTGAATTTGATCGGCATCTACGGCGGGGGTGTCCCGAGGCGATGCCCCGGCATATGTTATCGAATGCGCTGCACGCGCGATACGGTCAAACAATCGCGGGGCATCGCGACGCGAGGAAAAAAGGAGGGGGAGGGAACGGGCGGAGAGGGGGGGGGGGGGGCGGCATTATTCGCGGTTTTGCGCGAATCGATCGCGTCCGCGCGCGGCTCTTTTGACACGATCGAGATGGAAAACTCGATGGGTGCCGGGACTGAGTGCGCGAGGCGAAAAAGTTTTATCGAGGGGGGGGGGGGACGGTCGGGAGTGCTTTTTAAGGGGCTTAGTCACGTAGCGCGAGAGGTACACGAGGGAAGTTCGCAGGTGGGATATCCCTGCCGCAGAGTGTCGGCAAGTGTGCAACAGTTTGTTAACGGCACATCCGGCGGGTGCCGATAAAAACAGCTGTTAAGAGTAACGCGAACGAGGGGGACGGATAAACAAAATTACAATTTACAATGGTCGTTTCCCGTTGCCGTGGTAACCCGGTTTCTCCTCAGCGCACACACACCCACACACACTCACACCCACACACACACACACACACACACACACACACACACACACACACACACACACACACACACACACACACACACACATCATACGCACATACACATACGCACGCGCCGCACGAGAAGAATTTATGGAAAAATTTACGTTTCGTCGGCAAACGTCTTTGACATATAAAGTGCCCGCGAGTACTTTTCGCAAGTCCTTTTGGCCAATGTCGTCGCCTCCGCCGGTATCGGTATCGGTATCGGTATCGGAATTGCTATTTGCAGACGGATCCGTGAGAAGCATGAATTTATTGCGGCGCGGAATGGAAATCGGCAGCTGGATTGACACCGCGAAGTGAGCGCAAGAAAGTGCACTCGTGTTCCTCCGGGTTTCACCGAGACGAAAGAAAAGAGCTCGGTTGAAAAAAGGGAAAAGGGGCGGGAACGGTTCGTTTCGCAATTTTAATGGAACAACGCGTCGTCTGTGTTAAAAAGAAAAAAAAAAAAAAGAAGAAAGAAAGACGCAAATTTAGCGCATCGTTAAATTGGACAATGCAGTTGCATTTTAATAATAAAAAAAGGAAAGAATTTTATATTTTATTGCAACAGCAAAGTGAGGGAATATCTGCTCTGGTGAGGAATGTGACAATCTGGACAAAGTTCTCTTCATTCCCGCGCAAATCTCACGTATGTTTTAGAGAAGTAGTTTGCATAAATTGATAAGGTAATTGGATTATTATTAGGCAGCCAGACACCATGGACGGTGTGGAAACGACGAGTGAGATGAAATTGCGGATAAGAAGAATTTTAAGTTAAAAAACGAAGATCGACCTCTGTAATTCCCTCTGACCCTTCTACATCTCGACCCTGCTGAGACTCGTTTAAACCAACGTCGATAGCCTAATCCGATTCTCCATCTCCGTCTACATTATAGGGCAGGATCACGAGGAGAGATAGCGAATTGTTAGACCAGGTCGTGAACTAATTCCTATTGTTGGCGCAATTCGATATTTCTTGTATTTGCTGAAGGAACATTAGCGTTACGCTTAATCGTCATATTTCCTTGGGGAAGGCGAGTAAAGCGAAATCGTGGGATAGACGAATCTTGAATTCTAAGAAATTCCTTATTATTTTAATTTTAGCTGCATTCACATGTTTTTCTTTTTTTTTTTTTTACCACAACAACAGTAACAACATAATCGATAATCTTTAACTCAATTTTCTGTCTCCGTCTACATCAAAGGCAAGGCGAGACAGCGAATTGTCAGATCAAATTACGAATCAATTCCTACTGTTGGCAATTCGATATTTCTTGTATTTGCTAAAAGAATATTAACATTATCATATTTCCAATCATCATATTTTTTTAGGACAGTAAAGTGGAACCGTCAAATAGACGAATTCTGAATTTTAAGAAATTCTTTATTATTAATTTTAGCTGTAATTATGTGTTCATTTTTCATTTTTCAACTGCGTTTGAACTAATATCGATAATCTCCAATCCGATTTTCCATCTCCGTCTATATCATAGGCAGGACAAGGGAGGGACAGCGTATTGTTAAGCCGGGTCGTGAACTAATTCCTACTAGCGCAATCCGGTCTAACTCTCGCGCTCGCCGGGGGATAGTTAGTGTTACATCTAATCACCATACTTCCTTTGAGAGACGAGAGTTTTCAAACTTGTCCCAATTCATCCTGAAATCCAATTTTCCCGCCTTTAACATAATCGCATTCTCACTTTACAATTCAATACAGACGGCGTTTAAACCATTCTTCAATAATCTGCCAATAAGTATTTTATCGATTTAAAAAAACTATCGATGATAATACCAATAAAAAAAAAAAAAATCGCGCGTCTTGCGCGTCCTTCCATTACGATTCACGACGAGATCGAGAGAAATGAGGCGTACGAAATGAACGAATAATAGTAAATTAATTAATGAAAAATGGTATAAATACGATACTACGTTATGTAAAATTATCGTTCGCAGGGACTATTTTTAAACGTCTTTGCTTGGCGTTCCGAGTACGCCGAGTACACCTTTTACCTCGATATTGGCTTCCGGATATCAATATTCTCCAAAGATAGGTATCGCAAGTAGGCGGCATCTACCCTGATTAAAAATCAAGGATGGCAACGCGAACTACTGAAAAGGGATAGACTACTCCGGGTACAACGTTAGTAATTAGAATATTTAAAAATCCGTAATCGCACGAGAGAGAGAGAGAGAGAGAGAGAGAGAGAGAGAGAGAGAGAGAGAGAGAGTGAGTAGAGCCAATCTACTAAAATTGCAGGACACGGCGCGCGTGGCGGAGAAAAAAAAAAAGAAACGAACGATGGAGTAGTCCGGGGATGTCCGCGAGGAGCGGCGAGGAAAGGAGAGAACCTGGCGGTGAGGCAGGGGGGAGGGGGGTGCATCGCGGGGGATAGGAAGAGCCTGAAAGGAAGTCTCGCGTCGGGGAACGACAGAG